>NW_005843248.1:205911-222900 GCF_000455745.1 Alligator sinensis | reverse complement strand
GACACCTGCATCCAAGGACTTGGTGACCTGGTCATAGAAGGCCACCAGGTTGGTTTGACAAGACCTGCCCCTAATGAACCCATGCTGGTTGCCCCTGAGCATAACCTCCCCTGCTGGCCCTTCCTGGACATGTGACAGGATAATTCTTTCAAAAAGCTTCCCCAGGACCGAGGTAAGAATCATGGGCCTATAGTTTCTTGGGTCCTCCTTCCTCCCTTTTTTGAAGATGGGGACCACATTGGTCCTTTTCCAGTCCTCTGGCACATTTCCTGCTCGCCATGAGTGCTCATAGAGCTGTTCCAGAGGTCCCGCAATGTCCCCTGCTAGTTCCTTCAGCACTCTAGGGTGGAGATCATCAGGACCTGCATATTTAAATACATCTAGTCCCTCCAGAAGTTCCCTGACAAGGTCCTCATTAACCTTAGGCCTGGGTGTGCCACCCACAGGGCCCTTGGGGGTGCCAGTGTGGGAGATATCCCGGTCTCTCCTCAGAAATATGGAGGCAAAGAAATTGTTGAATATGTCAGCTTTACCGTCAGGTGAGATGACCAGATTTCCTAGCGGGTCCTGCAGAGGCCCCATGTTACTTGGCAACTTCTTTTGCCCCCCTATGTATTTGAAAAAGGACTTCTTGTTGTCCTTGATCTGGGTTGCTAGTCCTGGCTCCATTTCCGCCTTGGCCTTCCTGACCACCCCTCTACATTCCCGAGCTACCGAGGTATAGCCCTCTCTTGTGATGGCCCCTCCCTTCCAATGGGTGTACGCCTCCTTTTTTGTTTTGAGATGTTCCCAAATACTTTTGGTGAGCCATGGGGGCCTTTGTGCCCTCTTGCCACCTTTGATTTATGTAGGGATTACTTCCCTTTGAGCTTGGAGGATCGTCTCCTTAAGAAGCGACCACTCCTCCTGGACACTCAGCTTTCTCCAGCTCTGGGACATCAGTGCTTCCCCCACTAGTTTTCTTACCTCATTAAAGTCTGCCCTCCTGAAGTCGAGGGCTTCTGCCTTGATGGAGGCTTTTGCCACCTTGTACTGGATAGTGAATTCCAGCAGACGATGATAGCTATCGCCTAGGTGGTCGAACACCCACAGACCACGTACCAGGTCATCGCCCATGGCTAGGACCAAATCCAACAAGGCGTCTCTCCTGGTGGGGCTGTGTACCTCCTGGATTAGATGGAGGTCCTGTATGTCAGTTATTTGTGGATGTGGGCCTTAGTAATCTTGTACATAACTATTTCTGTATTTTTTTTAAATAAACAGTGCCTAAATGACTTAGAAATCTGATCACAGTCACTTCTGAAAAGGTTTTCCTTAATGATATACTCTTACCATACACATCAGGAACAAGAGCTCGACCAGGAATTAGCCAAGGAACTGGCTGAGGCTGCATGCTCCCAGTGCATGGTTGTCATGGTAAACTTTAACTACCCAGAAATCTTATGGAAAGAACACTTGGCCAAATCGGAGCGGTCGCAAAGCTTCCTCACATGCATGGACAAGTTCTATCTGACTTAAGAAGTCTACAGACTGACAAGATGGAAAGCACTGCTCAATCTGGTACTGGCAAAGGAGGATGATCTAGTCAGTGACCTAATGAGAAGGGAAGCTGGAAGACAGTGACCATGAGCTGATCCCTTTCATTATCCACCGCAAAGCTGGCAAGTCAGTCAGCAATGCAGAAGTCCTCGACTTCAGGAAAGCTGACTTTGACAAGGTCAGGAGGCTTGTTGGTGAGGCCCTAAGGGCCCATGACTTGAAGGGGAGGGAAGATCAGGATCAGTGGTTGCTCCTCAAGGGAGTGATCCTGAAAGCACAAGCAATGTCAATCCCATTTCAGAGAAAAGGTAGCAAAAGAACACAGCAACCCCACTGGCTCTGCAGGGAACTTGTGGACCTCCTGCAAATAAAGGATGGAAGACTGGAATCACCTCAAAGGAGGAGTATTCTGCACTGGTCCACAGTTATAAGTAGTGAACCAGGCAAGCTAATGCTGTGAATGAACTCCAACTAGCTATATGTATCAAGGACAATAAAAAGTCCTTTTTTAGATATGTGGGGAGCTAGAAGAAAAGCAAGGCTAACATCTGACCCCTGTTAAACCAAATGAGACAACTGACAACCGACACCCAGGAAAAAGCCAATTTGCTTAATGGGTATTCTGCATCAGTCTTTCACCAGCCCAAGGGACTGCCCTGCTCAGCATGGTACGGGATGGCCAGGGTGAGGGAGAATTGTTACCCTACATCACTGTAGACCAGTGGTGGGCAAAATGCAGCCTGTGGGCTGGATGTGGCCCGCCAGGCCATTATATCCAACCTGTGGGGTCCCTAAAAAATTTTGAAAATTAATATTTATCTGCCCCTGGCTACCTGTCATGTAGCCCTTGATGGCTTGCCAAAACTCAGTAAGCGGCTGTCCTCCGGAAATAATTGCCTACCCCTGCTGTAGACCATGTAAAGGAACACCTTGAGAGGCTGGACCCCTTCAAGTCAGCTGGTCCAGACAGCCCAGGGTACTTAATGTAAGGAGCTGGTACAGCCCCGCAGCCCTTCCGGTGGTGCAGGCACCCAGATCTGTGTGCTGGATGAGAGGAGGCTGTCGCTGCTGCCTGGGACCGGTGCTGAAGACAAATATGCTCAGCTTTGGAACTCAAAAAGTTTCGAAACTTTTGAAACATTTCGAGTGCCCTCATTTAGTTTTGAGTCTGTTTCAAAGCCTTTTGTTTCATTTTTATTTTGCTGTTTTGAGCTCAAAACATGGCAAAAGAGCTTCAAAATGAAATGCCTGGTGAAATTTCACACATCCCTACTTCCTGGCTTCTGGCTTCAGCAACTTCAGGCATGTGGCTGAATTTTCTGAATCAAAAGTGAATGTGTGTTCATTTACTTATTGATTCAATCTCTACAGCTTAGACTAACCTGCAAAGACTGAATCAATTCAGCCTTTGGCTTTTTGAATGTCTGTACTTAGCCAGTACAGTTAAAACACAGTTTTCTATTTTTCATGCTGATCAATCCCTCCCTGATACCTTGTTTATCTATTTTGGGCACCACCACCATCTGCCTGTTATTCAGAAACTTATCCAGAGCATCCTCTTTGACTTAAATCTATTTTACTTATTTACGTAGCCCATCACTCTGACTTTGTGCACTCTGTTTTCCAGACAGCCACTGGATCTGCCCTCTATTTTTCTCTTTGCACAAATAAATTGCCACTGACATTAAAAAAAAGCTACCAAAAATATCCAAAACAAAACACACACAAGCACAACAGTCATACCAAAAACACAGAGATAGTATGCTGACCAATATAGTCCAATTGCTTCCTTGGAGTCCCACATATATCCCTATGTCTAGCTCTTGCTTTTTTTCTTAAATTCTGGTGTGCTTGAGGATATGGTCAGTCTCTCTGTTCTGTGATCATACAGTTTCTATTAAAATAGAGGTCTGGACTATAACTCAGGTTCTTACATTACAATAATATAAATAAATAAATAAATATAGGGTGTCATGCTAAATGCTGTGTCAAAACTTCGTTTATAAAAGACAACTTGCATAATCATATCAGCCTAATACTGTTCACATTCATTTATTCATACAATCATTTATTGCATTAATTTATTTATTAATGAGTGGAGGGTAATATAAATTAATGAAAACCAACACAAGTAGAAAACAGAGTTGGTTAAAATTACTTTAAAAGATTATAAATATATTTGGAAAAGGTAACCATATAGATGTAATGCACCTAGACAATTATAAAGCATTTGATTTGGCACTGCATGTCATTTTGATTATGCAATTTCAAATTTTAAAAAGCAGCATCAAACATTAAAAAACTAACTAAGTGATAGGCCTGAAAATGTAACTGGATATAGGAAACCATTACTGAGTTGGTGTGTTTCTAGGAGGGGTCCTTCAGGGATTGAAGGACTATACTTCTAAACATTTTTATAAGTATAATAAAACTAAATCATTACTGTAGCAGGGGCCAGGCCAGGCTGCTGGCATACCTCACAGATGGCAGATCCTCAGACAGGCTTGTGGGAAAATGGCAAGCCCACACTCCCAGGGCATGCTCTGCTGTGCTGCCAGACAGGCAGCTGGCATGCAACAGTCACACCCTGGTCTCTGCTCTCAGATTGGGGGTCAGAACCCCAGCTCATGTGGATGCAGGCTGCAGCCCAGAGGGAGCAGGCATCTGGTGCCAGGAGTGCTACCTAGGGCCCAGAGGTGTAAAGTGCAGGGAATAATAAGGCACTCAGGGGTCCCTGCACCTGTCAGCAGGAGCAGGGTATGTGGGAATGAACATGGGTCTGGATTGGCTCCACCCACCTGGAACCCGCTGTGTAAGCATGCAACAGCCCCAAGGCAGGGGGAACGCACATACAGGTGAGATTGCTCATTGCATTTCCCCACAAAGGCAGGAGACCGGGAGCCCATCACCCGGATCACCTCAGCTCTCCAGACTGACGTGTGATTACTACCCGGCTATAAGGAGCCCGGTACCCTCAAGGGCTATGGTAGGGTTTGTTACTCCCCTGGCTCCACTTTACTCCAAAGGGGTTCGCCTAGAACAGGCAGGCCCATCCAGACTGAACAAATACAGGGAAGCCATGGAAGACTGTGATTGCCTGAGGGAAGATGACTGAAGTGCCTGGTGGGGCCAGAGAGAAGCCTAAGACACAGCTATTTAAGTTGTTCTCGGTTTATTTGTTTCTTTACACTGGCTAGACACTGCCAATGATGGACCTTCAGTAGAATCCAGGATGTAGCCGAAATATGCCAACTCTGGAGAACATTGTCCCTTCTTCCTGCACCTAGGCTCCAAGGTCAGTGACTCAGGCCACTCAAGCATGTGTATCTAGCACCAAATGGAGCCCTGAACATCCATATACACCATGACCCATGCCATCCTTAGCTAACTCACTCTAAGCAGGTACCACCTCCCTATATCTATTTGCAATTACACCAACTAATGGCAAGTGAAATTTGAAAGCAAAAGAGTGAGACGGCTGCTGAGTGTGTGGCATGTGGCCCCCATCCTGGTGTGGTTGCTTGGCCTGGGTCCCTCAACAATTACTTATAAAATAATTAGGTGGCACAAAAACTAGAAGATAGTGTTAATTAAGAGAAGAAGTCACTGATAACATACAATATTTGATTAACCAAAAGGAAAAATATGATCTTTGAGCCGCTGATAGAGCCACTGTATGCATGGCATGGCATATGGTTTTGGGATTAGGTGTTCATTGTGTTTTACTTGCTCAATGCAACAGCAAGTTGAAAGCCAAGTGACCAGCAATCATCTGATTTTCAGCTGGCTCCAAGACTGCACCAGTACTCAAACCAGCCTTTGGAGCCAGCTGTTGATCAGCTGATTGTCAGCTGGGTCAGGACTGCATCAAGCCAAATGCATAGTATGATGTGGTCTCAAAGCTAGATAATGATCACATGATCATAAGCTGGCTCCAGGGACTACACTAAGGCCAGTTCAAGTCTGATCCAGTCAAAAATCAGCTGATCAATGGCTGGCAGGGTCCACACTGGGGTTGGACACCCCAGTGCAGTTCTAATTGTGCCACATGTTCAATGTAAGGCATAATGGAAACAAGCCATAAAAAGTACACATTACAGAATATTATACAGACAAAAAGATCTCCCTACAGCTGAAAACTGAAGCTCAGGAAATTCAGACTAAAAAGACAGTATATGTGTTTATCACATGAGGTAGACTCTTCAGCCCTGTTAAGCTGTAAATCAGACGTATCACTAAACAATGTTCATGTTCAAACTGGGAAGGTTTTATCAGTGGCATAATAAAAAGAGTTGGTGACCAGAGCAAACCCTGTGGAAATGGGGAATGAAGGGGAGGGTGTACATGGTTTTGAGATTCACTGGGGGTGGGTCATGCCTGGGTTTTGAGAGATGGGGTATGGGGTTCTGAGAGTGGGGGTGGGAAAGTCATACCCATGCTGTGAACTCCTAAACAGTTCCTGGCTGAGCTGCTATTGCTGCTGTCACACACACTGTTAGCCCAGCTGTTTCTCTTAAAGTGGCAGCAGAAGAAGCTAAGAATTGTTTTGCAAATCCTGGTATGGGTATCCTGCAGGACACAAACTCTGTAGCAATTTCATCACCATAGCAAGAAAGTGTGTGTGGGGGGAAAGGGAAGGTTGCAGGGAGGGGGCAGATCAAAAAGTGGGTGAGTATGCCCCTGTGCCCACTCCCAGGAGAAGGGCCAGGGGGTGAGGGCAGGGGTGCCACTCTGCAGGCCGCACATGCACCATCCAGCCTGATGGGGGGGTTTGCACATGGAGGCCACCACTGCAACCCAGCCACTGCACCCCTGTGTTACCATCCCATGGCCACCCACACAGCTTTGCGGGCAAGTGGCACAAGATGCAGCAGCAGGAGTGCAGTGGCAGCCACCATCTGTGGGCCACATACATGCCACCTGGCTGGCAAGTGACCTGGGGGCACAGTGTGGTGGTGCCCACCATGTGTGGGCTGCACACATGTCGCCCAGCCAGCTGGCCAGGGGAGGGGGAGGTGGGGGCTCACATGCAGCTGGCTGCCCAGCTCTGTGGCCATGGCTCTGTAGCACTGGTGAGGAATGGTGTCTGTGGGGGGCAGGTGGGGGCTTGCAGGCAGCAGGTGCCATTGCTGCTGCTTGCCTATGGAGCCATGCTGCACACAAGCCCCCCCACCCCCACCATGGGACTGGCTCTGCAGACAGCAGCAGTGGTGTGAGGTGGTGGCAGCCACCATGTGCAAAACCTCCCCACCCCCACTAGCCAGCTGGGTGGCAGGCAGCCGCCACCACCACCATCCCGCGCCACCACTGCTGCTTATTTAAGAAGCCGTGCCCGCAAATGGGGGGCTTGCATGTGGTGGCCATGGCTGCCACCACACTGCTGCTGCTGCCCTGCGGCCAGCAGCACAGCTCCACAGGCGTGGCTCTGTGGTGGCAGCAGGGGTGCGGAGAGGTTTTGCATGCAGTGGCCACTCCCGCTGGCACAGCTCCCCACGTGCAAGCTCCCTATGCCCCCCTGCAGCCACCATTCCTCACCGCCGCTGTGGATTCATGGCCATGGAGACCATAACTGGCCACATGTGAGCCCCCTGATCCCCTGGCCAGCCAACCGGGCTGCATATGTGCAGCCCACATATGGTGGTCACCACCACACTACATCCCGCATTGCTTGCCTGCAAAGCCGTGAGGCCAGCTGCAGGAAGGCAGCATGGGGCACAGTGGCAGTGGCCTCCATGTGCAAACCCTGCCTCAGGCTGGCTGGCATGTGTGTGGCCCGCAGGCGGTACCCCTGCCCTCACCCGCTGGCCCTGCTCTTGGCTGTGGTGTGCTGCCTGGGTCCAGTAGTAGCCCCTGCTCCCTCAGTCCCCAGCCACCTTCCCTAGCTCTGCCCAACAACTCCCAAGCCCCACTTACCTCCAGGCTGAGGTCTGAGACTAAGCCTGAGCCTGAACCTGAGCATGAGCCCAGCCTTGGCTGACTCAGAGGTTAAGGCTCCACCCTTCCCCCTCCCTCTCCTCCTCCTCCCCCTCTGGATAGGGCTGGGGGTTTCCCGCCCTTTCTGCAATCAGCTGTTCCAGGCTGGAACTGTGCCAGCCTGCAAGAGCTCTTTGCAAACGCAGAGACTCCACTGATTTCTTTGCTAAAATGGGAAATCCGCATTTTCTCTGATAAACACAGGGAAACAGAAAACCCAGATCCCTGCTTGTAACACACTTCTTTTATGTATTACAGAACTTACTGGTGAAAAAACTTTTTTCTGAATGGGAATATACATTAAACTTACATCAGATGTTTGAATCTTGGTTTTTAAATTAACAAATCTAACAACATTTTGTGTTTTTAATTATACTGCTTTAATTCAGGATATACATAACCAATCTACTTATGCTCCAGTTGATAGAAATTATTGTTAATAACAAAAAAAAAATTAAACAGAACAAGTTTTTTTTAAGATTTTTTTTTTAAGTTTAGAAGTAGAATCCAAAACAGAAGGTGTAAACTAAATATAATCAAGTCTTTTACATATAGAAAAGATTACTTAAATACATCCAACAATCTATTGAATGCAGATCACTATTCTAGATATTGTACTTGAGCACAAGAGAATTTCTGGAGAACAAATTATTGAAATATGAAATATTTTTTAAAACTTGGAGGAGATAGCAAAATGTACATAGTGTCTTTGAAAACCAGATTGGTATTGATCAAATAATCCTTTTCATCAGTCTTCTGATAAGTACACGAAGGTCCTTAAAAAAATGTAAAGGATTAAACTTTTTTTGCTATAAAGCTAGCAGATGATTAACGAATGAGATTTGACAATGGTATAAGATTCTCTCGACATGAAAAAATTCATACTTATTTTGTTTGATGCCAGTCATTTTAGTTTTTGTAATAATCACTGATGCCTCCAGTCTTAAAGTTCCAAATCGAAATATATATATATATATATACATATATAGGAGAGGTTGTTCACTCAATCCCCAAGTTAATGTAGGCTCCCAATAGATAACAGCAATTTATTATGTGCAAATGTATATGTTAACTATTTTTTTTTAAATCCAGTTGGGCTAAATTATAGCATATTTACTTGTCATTGTTATTTGCCTACTGAGAGGGTACTGGGTTAGTAGTGTTTTTTGTCTTTAAACTCTCCCATAGCAGTATTTAAGTAACCAATATCTTCCCAGACAGTTTGGTTCACAAGTAAAACTATCAACTTCAAAGTGTACATGTGAAAGCAGGAGATAGAACTTCTCAAATAGCTCAAGATTATGAGCTATTTGGAGATGCTATGGATGGGAATAGATTCCATTATCTTCACAGCTGAATACAAAATTCACTTCTTTAATGTAGTCTTCTGGTGGTAGCTGATAGAAAATGCAGGCAAGAGAAGCAGCTTTCTGTACAGCTTAAGTCATCTGCCCCTGAAGTCCCATATGGCAGAGATTCATACAGCATTTTTTCCCAGCACTGATGCACATTTCACCATTTTTACAAATGCATGCAACACAGCACTGGGTGTGTCACCTCGTGTGCAGAACAGACTTGATTAATAGAGTCTGCTCTGACATGCTGGATCTCCAGTGCATCATAGCACAAAAAGTGTATAAACGTATAGATGCCCATAGAATGTATATAAATGCCCATAGAATCACAGAAAATCAGGGTTGGAAGGGACCTCAGGAGGTCATCTAGCCTAACCCCCTGCTCAAAGCAGAACTATCCCCAACTAGTTCATCCCAACCGAGGCTTTGTCTAGTCAGGTCTTAAAAACCTCCAAGAATGGAGATTCAATAACCTCTGTGGGTAACCCTGTTGCAGTGTTTTACTACTCTCCCAGTAAGAAAATGCTTTGTAATATTTAAGCTAAACTTCCCTTGCTGCAACTTGAGACTGTTGCTTCTTGTTTTGTCATTGGTCACCACTGAAAACAGTCTAGCTCCATCCTTTTTTGCCCCCCCACCCTGCCTCATGTAGTTGAAGGCTGCTACTAAATCCCCTCTCAGTCTTCTCTTCTCCAGACTAAGTAAACCCAGTTCCCTCAGCCTCTCCTCATAAGTCATGTGCCCCAGTGCCCAAACTATTTTTGCTGCCCTCTGCTGGACTATCTCCAATTTGTCCACATCCTTGCTGTAAATAGGGGGCCCAAAACTGAACACAGTACTCCAGGTGTGGCCTCACCAGTGCTGAATAGAGGGGAATAAATACTCCCCTTGACCTGCTGGCAACAGACCTGCCTGGCATGTCATTAGCCTTCTTGGCAACAAGGGCACACTGCTGGCTCATATTCAGCTTATTGTCCACTGTAACCCCAGGCCTTTTCTGCAGAGCTGCTGCCCAGCCAGTCAGCCCCCAGCCTGTACTGGTGCATGGGATTGTTCTAAACTAAGTGCAGGACCTTGCACTTGTCCTTGTTGAACCTCATGAGATTTCTTTTGGCCCCAAATCCTCCAGTTTGTCTCTGAATCCTAGCTTTACCCTCCAGTGTATCTACTACTCCCCTCAGCCTAAGACATTACTCTTGACCAGTTAGCCTGGAACTGAGCCTAATAATTAAAAACAATCTAGTCTTGATTAAAAGACATAAAAAATAAGGATCCACCCCTTTTTTGGCATTTTCTTCCAATGATTAATCTCCTTTGTCAATGTGCCTAATTTCTATCTAAAATGTATGTGGTATATCTTCCACTGGTTTTTGTTATACTTTTCTTTGTCAGATCAAAGGGTGCCTGTAGACATGTTGGGAGGCTGCTCTAATGTGCTGTAATTACAGCCAAATGAAGCAGTCTGGATTAATCAAGTCTGCTGGAATGTGCTAATTAGTGTGCTCCAACCAGCCTCTGCATCTCATGTATCAGTGTCCCCATCTCTCAAAATGACATTTGATGAGCTTTGGGCCCTCTGCCATTTTGAAGTTCAGGGACACTGATACATGAGACTTTGCAACACTTTAATTAGAGTAGCTCTTAGAGTCACTGTAATTAAAGTGCTCCCATCCCCACCTCTGGAGCATATGTAAAAACACTCAAAGTGTCCTTTGTCACTCACCATTTTCTTCTTACTTACACATTATAAATAAGTTGCATTTCAAATTTTAATTAAATGAGATTTCTGTCTGTTACTATAAGGCGTTTTCTCTAGCCATTGAATCATTCTGTAGCTCTTTTCTGCATCCTTTAAAATATTTGTATAGGGTTATTTTTTAAAGTAAAAATGCTATATGATATCTAGCCAAGTATTCTGAAACAATTTAAGTATACTACATCTGGTTTCCTATATTAATTAAGATTGTAATCTCCTTAAAGTATGACATCAGTTTTAATCTACCAGACCTAGAAACATGTTTACTAGCAATAATTATACTCCTATATTTTAATCAGTAAAAAGCCACCATTATTCAGGTTGGAATTGAGGTTAAAATATATATACCTGAGTCATCCCATTTGCCCTTCCTTTTTAAATCTTGGACTGATAATGATCTTATATTTCTCTACATTCTCTAAATTTCCAAGATTTATTAACATCATGAGGGTAGCAGAAATCCAGAAATCTCCTCAGCCCACTCTTTTAAGGCTCTTGAATTCAAAATATCCGTCTACCAACTTAAAAAAGGTTGTCCCTAAATATTATGTTTTAATATTCTTGAGTTGGGGCACATACACGTGTCAGATATCTGCTCTGACCCATGCTAATAGCACGTACTGCAGCAGACTCAATTAACTGAGTCTGCCAGACTGTCCTAATTAGCACATTCCAGCAGCCTCTGCATCATGTGTATTCAGTGTCCTCACACTTCAAAATGGTGGAGGGGCACTTTAACCAAAGCTCATCCAATGAGCTTTAGTTAAAGTGCCCCCACCACTATGTTGAAATGTGGGACACTGAATACACATGACACTGCAGGTGTTTTCGTTAGAGCAGGTCTCAGAGCTGCTCTAATTAAAGTGCCCCTCCTCCACCCCAGAGCATGAGTAAAGACTCCCAAAGTGTACTTTCCTCCTAATATGATATGAATTATACCTACTAGTTTGTGAGCTATGGTCTGTTCAAAGTATTTCTTCCAAGTATTTTTCTTTGTTTGCATTTTAGTACTCATATGAGTGGTAAGATTATCAATCAGAGAGACTGCACCTTAGCCACAGAATAGAAATCGAGACAGCAACAGTTCAAGTTTCACCACACTGTCCTGTACCTGCAGCTGAGAGTACAGACAGTTTTCCAAGCTCATTACATGTTTGGTGTATCTTCTCAAATGGATGGCTGATTAGTTACAATGTTTTATACGATGTGTGCATTAAACAAGAAAGAATTTCATATTGGTATTATAACATGTATAGATATTAGATAGGAATAATGTCTGGCCACTTTTTACATGAGCTGCAGATAACTTTCTGACAAAAGATATTGTATCCGGGGTACAGATTTTCCTTTTCCAAATATTTTTCTCAGATGGCCCTTGTCATATTTCATAAAGAACTAATCAGAACCAAAAAGTGCACCATTCAGTGAAGACATAGGGGAAAGAGGATAAATCTAGAAATTACTGTGGCAGCTTCTGTCATCAGTGGTGATGAGTGGGTTATAAGTCAGATAATAAGAGGCTACATACTGTATTTTCTTACATACAGTATGCACCTTTTTGTACAAATCAGCTGCTGGAAATTGGGGTGCACATTTTAAGAGAGAAAATTTGGTAACAGCACCCTCTGCAGTAAAAGCTTCTGTCAGAAGGAGAGAAAATAATGCTGAATATGATGCACAGGGGCAACACAGTAAGCTCTTGGGGCTCCCAGCTGCTGGATGTGGACAATAGGAACCCTCTATGTTCACTGTGCGAGCCAACGACAGCATTACTTTCCTTTCTGCTGGCAGAGGCTCATGCTTAAGAAACTGCCGTTACCATGTTTCCTCACCTAAAATGTGTACCGCAATTTCCCAGCAGCTGATTTTTGGGAAAAGGCATATATTGCATATAAAAAAATATAGTTGATATTGGCTCAGTAGAAGACTTTGCCCTGACTTACCTCTACTGTATTTCTAAAATGGACTCAAGCCCTAGATGCCAAACCTTGAGGCTCCTACTGAGCCTCCTACTCTGAGGATAGGCCTTCAGAGTCCACAGGTGTTGCTCGCTCAGATCATGCTCCCAGCTGACCTGACAGGCACTACTAGCTGCCCACCCATTAGAGCATGAGAAAAGAAGAGAGGCTGGGCAATTTGACTCAAATGATAGCAACATCTTGCAGCTAGGGGGTTAACAGAACAGCCACAGCCTTCCTACTGCAGCTACCTGTGTTTTCCCTGGGAAAAATACTGTATTTACTAGTATTTTTAAGGGAAGATTTTTTTTTCTTTATTTGGCCTTTCAAAAAACAAGGTGCACATCTTATTTGGGGGATGTGCTGTATGGAAGAAAAAATGATATCTCGTTTGAACATAAATAGAGTGAGGAAGAATATAGTAAATATCATCAGAGTAGACTGCAGCTACCTGTGTTTTCCCTGGGAAAAATACTGTATTTACTAGTATTTTTAAGGGAAGATTTTTTTTTCTTTATTTGGCCTTTCAAAAAACAAGGTGCACATCTTATTTGGGGGATGTGCTGTATGGAAGAAAAAATGATATCTCGTTTGAACATAAATAGAGTGAGGAAGAATATAGTAAATATCATCAGAGTAGGACTTAACACGGACCTTTCTGTCTGGGTGATGACTAAGACTCACTGATACCAAGTCCATCTTACCCAATTATCCCTTACCAAGATAAGGCTGTGGTTATATCTGGGAAAAATTTCCTCCACACAACAGGCCTAAAGTCTCCTCAGACATGGGCATTAATAGAGGACGCACTTTTACTCATTTAGCTACTATTCATTGTAATTATTTGTTGCTGTTCTAATTTTCCATTTTTATCCTATAATGACTTTAATTAAAAACTCTTCGAAGGTGTAATCTTTATATTTATTTTAATCCTCCCCAATGATTTCCCTAAACTTTCATCTCTTATCACTTTATTTTTGAGGTGATAATATCAAAATGCCATTTTAGCATTCCTTAAATAGTTCTAAAATGTAGGACATACATCTTGTGAGATGTAAGTTGATCTTTGAAACTTAGATTTACAGTGGGTTCCTTTTTGTGTTCTGCCCTTTTTCTGAAAATAAGATTAGCTTTGTCATTTAACACTGATATTAGAGCCTTCAGAGGATAGGTCTACAACAGCTCCCTGAGACTATCACAAACACCTGCTCACAGGCACATTTCACCCACTCAGAAGTGTCTTGGTAAAGCAGCTCTGGATTTGGGGTGCTTCAGCTATTGGACCTATCCTAATGTTTTTAATTTTGCAAAAGCACGTATGTTTCTACTTCATGATTCAGACCTCCACATATTCAGTTTAGGAAAGAGGTAGTCTTTTCTTAATCACAAAATCAGGATTGAGAGACAGGAACTCTGGAGACAATATGGGTGCTGGCACAGTCTTTGGTTTTGAGAAAGTAAATTTTATTTCCTGCCTTATTTGCACCATTCCCTCAACCCCTGCCTTTAGAAGTGAGATACTAGTTATTGTCTATTTCAAATAACCAGTAGGTTAGATGTTTTGAATTTGAGGAGTATTAAATTCTCAGCATTATTACTTGCTTTTCATTTTAGGCTGGCTCGCTCTCATTGCTGCTTTCAGTACTCATAGTTTCATAGTTTCTAGGGTTGGAAGGGACCTGAACAGATCATCAAATCTGACCCCCTGCCCTGGGCAGGAATGAGTGCTGGGATCATAATACCCCAGCCAGATATCTATCCAACCTCCTCTTGGAGACCCCCAAGGTAGGGGAGACCACCATCGCCCTTGAGAGCCCATTCCAGAGCCTGGAAGCCCTATCCATAAAGTAATGATATCAAGCCTGATGCTGTCAATCAATTTGTGGCCGTTATTCCTTGTTATCTCCTGTGGTGCCCGGAGGAACAGAGCCTCACCTATTTCCCACTGGTCCCCCCTGGTGAGTTTATAGATGACCACCAGATCCCCTCTCACTCATTAGAGCTCTGTGGCACATTTCACTGAAATGCCTAACCAGTAAAAATCTTTCATTTATTTTTCACAGCCGTTTCATTTTACTGTTGAACCTCATCTCGCTTGCCCACTTGGGGATGGGAACAGTATAAATGGATGGTTCACAGTCATTACCTACATCAGTACTTGAATTTTTTGTACAATCATAACTATTCCTCACAACATCAATGTAACCAAGCAGCATATTTTCCAAGTGCACTGAAAAATCCAAACATATAAAGACAAATCACCAGCCTGTTGCACGCGCGTGCGTACACACACACACACACACACACACACACACACACACACACACACACACACGATCCTTGCCATTCGCAGGGGATACGTTCCCATGATCCCTGCAAATAGCGAAATCCATGAACAGGACACTGCATTCATGAACACAATCTGCGTTCATGAATGCAGTGCCCTCAGCAGCTGGGGGGAGGGGCATGGCTCCGGTAGCTCCAGTGGGAGCCTGGCAGTGATGGTGGGAGCCCGGCAGCAGCAAGTGTGGAGCTCCCAAAGATCTCCAGTAAGTGTTTAAAGTGTATTTAAAATGCGGGTTCGGCATTCACGAATATTTGAAACCACAAATGCTGAACCTGCGAATACTGAGGGTTTCCTGTATATAGCTAGATATAGATATCCATATTGATATCTACCTAGATATTGATATAGGTATATATCTATATAGTTGCCAATGACCATGTTATTTAAATTCCATTTAACTTTCTTTAAGAGTTGAAGTAATCAATAGATTCTGTGTGCTAACTAAACAGTAATATCATGGGCCAAGATGTTTATTGAACATTACTGTGGGAACAGCTCATTGATGAGTTTACTCTGAGTTAATGTAGACTACAGTACTGTTCTTGTTAGTGGAATCATTCAAAGAATGGGAAACCAGCCAATAATGCTTTCAGTGAAGGCTTTTTTGTCCATCTGTCTGTCTTGCTGAGTACACACATTAACTCACAATTCAGTTTAATAAGTCTGTCTTATGGGTATAATCATGTCAAAGAGGAAACTACAGGTCACAACTGAATTAGTTTTCTGAATATGTTACCTCTGTGTAAAAACAGTATGTTATTGTTTTTAAATGTTGGGTCCTCTTAATTGTTGTGACATTTTTATGTTATACTCAGAACTAGCTCAAAGGGGAGAGTGTTCCACCATAAAACAAACAGTAACTCTCTCATATTTGATAGTAAGAAGAAACATACAGTATTTGAAAAGAATAAGGAGTTCTATAAACAAAACATGCTTCTTTCAAAGGAAATGTTTATGGCTAAAATTACAGTCATAATAGTTGAAATATATTACAGTAAAAGATCTGTATGCTGGAGATGCCTGATCCCATGAGTTACTGAGTACCTATTGACATTAATGGGAGCTGAGGGCAGTATTCATGTCAGTACAACTTTGGCATACTACAAGTCCTTGAACAGCCTTGCATCATTCCTGAAACAAAAATCAGGTGCTGACCAAGAACTTGCTAAAGCTCCATTGATAATAGTTCCCCCCTCCCTGCCTTCCAGATTTATAGAGTATATATACTGTGGTTGCTCTTAACTTTTCTATTGCCTTGGAGAACTAGATCACATTTTTACTATTTTTCTTCTACTCAGTGTACTCACAATAATTAACTCTTCATGTACTTATACAATCAGCAACATTCATTTAAACACTCTATACTTCCCCCACTTCCCACATGCCCCATCCCATGCATGCATGTACATACATGCACTTTAGGCATTCATTCACATTTCCCTTGTATTATTAGGCAAGCAAAAATATATAAGTTTATTTGTAGTTACTGGGACTTCATTTCAGTACTCGGTAGGTATTAGGCTACTATAGTAACAAGAGTTATGGATCTATCTATCTAGCTAGCTACAAAGACACATGCCAAAATTGTCCTCACTGAGTAACTACTACTCCTCATATTGTTGTAGAGTCCCAGGAGGCTCAATCATGAATGAGTGCTCCATTAGGCAAGACCCTGTACAAATACACCACAAAAAGTTGGAAATGTTCTGAAGAGATCTATTTAAGTTATAAAGGCAGTGACAGAAAGTAACATCAAAACAGTAACAACATTATATCAGCTTGATTTAGAAAGTCTCATTGCATTCCCAAATCTTTTAGATACTCTTTCTAATTTGCCTAGAAAAATTGGCAAGGGTCTAAGCAATTGCAGTTTGTCATGAACAGCAATGACTTAAGGCTGGGATGTAATATACACTGTGGAGTATGAATTTTTTTGGCATTTATACTAATTATATACATGCTTCATTACCTTTGTAGTAAGATCCACTGGGATTGAACAGGTTAACCTTTGGTTTGGGCTAGGAGAGGTGAATATGGGCAAACAACAAGCAAGGTAGAACA
>NW_005843248.1:165940-205901 GCF_000455745.1 Alligator sinensis | reverse complement strand
GAAATGCCAACTTTTACGATGAAGATTACAGAGGCATAGTCAGCCACCACTGTTGCTTTTGCAATCCCCTACAAAGGTAACCCCACAGCTGCTGTCACTGTTGCCTGCCCCTACCCCATTACACAACTGGGTGATAACAGGCACTTGGGTTAGTATGAAGCAGCTCATTGATAATGGGATGCAACTGTTCACTTACCAAAGGAACATCATGGCAAAGGAAATGGAAGTCTTGACACACTGACGTTTATTCACCAGGAACTAAATAGCATAGAGTAATGGGACCACATAAAAAGAACGTTCCTGCAGGTCAATACAGTGATGTACAGTGTGTCACAGAGATTCAACAAACTAAGATAGATTTATGTAAAGCATGGGAGCCTGGGCATTCTCGTGTCATCTTTGAGCCCATAATCCTTCCTGGGTCCTGTTTTAACAGTTCTGAGATCCAGAAGAAGCACTCTATATTCAAAACATCTAAATAATCTAGTTCAGTGCACTTAGGAAAGGTTTATGCATAATTACAACTAAGCACATCTCATTTTGTTTTTTGGACAGTGAAAAGAAGCTGTCATTGTAGAAGGTAGAACACAGACTAACACTGAGGGAAAAATTAAGTTTTGAGGCAGAAGAACGAGGTTTTGATGCGCAGAAAGCTAGAAGGAAAAAAAGATGGAATCTGATGTTTTATTTATTAAACGGTTATGCATTTAGGCTAGGTACAGAGGTTACACTTAATGTACTTTAAGCATGCAGAAAGTGTTTTACAGTTGTAACAGAACAGACATTCATGGCACACAGCACATTAAAAATTGTGAATTGTGGCCCAAGTTAACCCTGGATGGATGTGTACCATCTTAAAGCAGTTTCTGCTGAAGTGCTTTATTAAATGTCTGTGCCAGATCCCATCAAGGCTTCACTTAAAGCACAATCACTGTCACTCCAGCCAGCATTTGCACAGGGTTGCTCTAGCCTTGGGCAGAGCACATTTGCTCAGTCCAAGCACTGGGCTGGCCCCATCCCTTTGGCTGTTACTGACTTGAGTCAGTGAAAGCCTCTGATCCCAGCCACAAGCACAGCCTGGCTGGGTGGTGGGGACAGGGGAGTTTCTGTCCCTGCAGCTGCCCCAGCCCTGCAGTACGTCACAGCACATACATACATACATACCTGGCCAGGAGGGTGCTGGAGAAGGAGGAGTCTGAGGTCTGTCTCCTGACAGCTGCTGCTGGAGTGGCCCCCCCTCCCTACCCACACCCTCCTGTGCAGGCTGGTGACTGTAAGCAGCCACTGAGGAAAAAAAGGAAAGAAGTGTCCCCCTGCCCTGACTATGAGGACCTCTCCACAAGTTGCTGGCTTGGGGCTCAGGAGGGGCTGAGCTGGGTTTGCATGGTAGAGGGGCTCTATTCACCCATACCCTGTGCAAGTGTCCTGGAAGTTGCAGCCAGAAGCTGCAGAGCAGGGTTGCTCTGGCATTTGGCCATGCGTGCTAGCTTTTGCCTTGGTTGGGGGCAGGACTGATCTGTGCAGCAGGGGGCTCCTTTCCCTCAGTTGCAACCAGCAGCAGCAGCATGAGTTCCCTGCACTGCTTTTTGTTGTGCTGGGAACTATGATGGGGGTGTATGAAAAATGAGCCCCACTACAGCATGGGCTTGACTCTCCCCCCACTAAAAACCAAGCTGGGAAGTTGGGGGGGACCTACCTGGCAGGGGCTCCTTGGTGGAGGCTGGCACCAAGCCCTGACCCCCCAAACGGAACGATGCATGTCTGTTCAGCTGGAACATGCTGTAACTTACAGCACTTTAAATAAAGTGCGATAGTTAGCACACTTTCTGCCAGGGGCTTTTTGGACATCTGTACTTAGCCCTGGTTAACATAACACTTTGTACTCTTTGTCATGTAAAATAAAATAAAGATTTTATAAATATCCAGGATTCTATCCTGCCCACTTCATCTGTACTTCTTCAATCCTCTGAAGAGGCATATACAAACACAAATTATCTTCCTCTCTCATTCTGTACATTAAACTATCTTATGAAATATTTTCAGCTGCACTTTGCAAATATAAAATTTTGTCTGGATGACAAAGCTATACTAGTTAATGTTTTTACTCATCTCTGAAAATGTTAAAAAACTTTCAAGTGCTAAGCAGCATTAATGCTAAACTCCAGGCATGATATTCATTATGCTTTTGTTGTTGTTTATGCATCAGACAAAATGTGCTATGCACTTTGCACATGGAAACTAATGGATGAAAGCCAAAGGATAATTATGTGACTGTCTTTTCCTTTCAACCTAAAAGGAAACATACTCACCGCAGTCTGCACTTAACCAGGGTAAGAGTAGTCTTTGTCTTATTAAGGGCATTTGTACACATGTTGGCGCTGCAGTAGTGGGCACCTTTAAAAGTGCCCGGTGCTATAGTGCATGCATTTGTATAAATAACAAAGTGTACATCAGCACTGAGAAAATGGCAGTGGCACACTTTTAAACAAACACACATCAAAGGCATTTTAGTTCAAAAGTGTACCACCGCCATTTTCTTAGCACTGACTCGCATTTTGCTGTTTATACAAATCATGTGATGCAGCACCGGGCGTATAAGGTCGCATGCAGAGCAGACCCAATAAATCAAGTCTGCTCCAATGTTCCAGATCTCCAGTGCATTGGAACAGACAAATGTATGTGTATAAATGCCCTAAGGGAAAGAGAAAAAAGGTCACCGCTTCTCAAAGCCACTGAAGTTACGAAGGATGGAATAGGTGGTCAGCAGATAGAAGCAGCTCATTTGACTGTATTAGGTTTAAGGGAAAGGTGTTTATATCCTCATTGAGCCAACTTGCTCCTTAGTAGCAACTTCTATGATAAGGATCTGTGTAAGACAGGGATGTAGGATATGCTGTTCACTTTATACTAGTCACAGTCTTCTCTTTGTCCAAGAAAGCATTTTTTCTTTCACTTTTGTACTGGCCAAGTCAGGTTCCCTCTTCACCCACAACCTTCACCACAGCAGATCAGGGACCTCCTTGGACAGAAAGGGAGGTAATGGTCAACTTGTCACATAAGTTGGAAAGAGAGATAACCTTCATTGTATAATTTATTGCCTGGCAAGGTTCTCAGAGGAGTTGATAAAGCTGCAGCTTAATTAAAACTAAAATTGCGCATCCTCCTCTGTCTGCATGGATGACAGTCTGTCTTTCCTTCTGGCGGGTGAAGAAAAGGAAAACTCTTTAGTGTAAAATGCACAGTCAGAAAGCTTTATACAGTGCACAGAGAACTTTATTGAACAAACTTTAGAGGAATGATGATCTTTATTGTAATCCAGTAGATGATGCTTTAATTATATGATATAGGGCTAGATACTTACATTAGCTTATCTCCATAGACTTCAATGAAATTAGTGATTTATACCACCCACAAATCTGGTGCATTACTTATAGTTCTTCATGAAGAGGCTCAACGGAGCAGTTTTTGGCTAGAGTGCTGGACTATGCCCAGGAGGTGGCAGATGGGAAAGCAACAGTGGTGGTTGCTATGTTTGTACATTCTCCCACAAATTGTCATCAAGACATAGTGCCCTGCCTGGCCCTTAGTTACAATACTGCAAGAAATTAACTGGTTCAGATAAGCATAAGGTTTCATATGGAACAACATCCGAGGAAGCATAGATTCTGAGGAAGTAGGATGAACCAGTTAGTCTCTAAGGCCACATCCAGACAAGCAAGCACATGCCTGTTGTGGTGCCTCAAAGCAGTTTGAGATTCTGCAAGAGGCATGCTAAAAACTAAATAATGTTCCTTGCACTGCATATTTGCAGTGCAGGCTCTAAATTTGATACCAGGAAATCCTTCCCAGTATAAAAAAAAATCATGCCAGAAAAAGTGGCGGAGGATATGCTCCTGGAGTGTGCCCAGAGGCAACCAGAGGCTGGGTCCTCCAAGGAGATGCTCTGGACCCCAGCCAGAGCATCTCTGGATGCCCATGCCCCTGCTGCTCCAGCATGCTGCCTCAGAGTGCTGGGGCAAATAGGAGTGGGGCAAGGCTGCAGCAGTGGATCGACCCATGCTCTGTCCCCGGTAAGTAGGGTAGGGGGAACTGTGGGTAGAGAGGGACCGTGGGGGTGGGAGGGATTGCTTGGGAGGGGTAGGCCCCCCACCCAGCTCCCCCATATGGAGCACAGCCCTCCCCAGCAGCAGCAGAGCCCATTGGGGTGCTCTTGCCCACTCCTGGCAGAGATCCCTGGCCGTGTGGCACTGTCTCAGACCTGGGGCTGTACATGGTGCACAGCATAGGCCTGTCCTGCTGGTGCACACCCTCAGGCAAAACCGGGCCACTCTTGCTGTCACCCAGGGTCCTGACAGTGCAGCCAGAAGCTGTGTGCTATTGGGCCAGGCTGGGTCCTGCTTCCATGGAGCCAGCCCGGCCCAATGGCATGTGGGGCACATGGAGGCAGGACCCAGCCCAGCCTGAGGGCACACAGTGTCTACCTACAGTGCCAGGACCCTGGGTGACAGCAAGAGATGGCCCAGTTCTGCGTGAGCACATGTGGGCCAGGCTGGGCCAGCACTATGTGCAGCCGCCAGGTCTGAAGAGGTGCCGCAACTAGGGGGTTTCTGCCAGGAGTGGGCATGAGCACCCCGACAGCCGCTGCATGGCTTCTCCTCATTCCTCTGGCTTCTAATTTCTGCCCCTGCCCCTGGGGAAGGGGTAGTGTAGCAGAAGGGGGCTGGGGTGCCCAAGTGACAGAGGTTGAGAGAAGGGAGGCATCTGTTCATGCGGTGCATGAGAAAAGCAGCAGACGGGTTGTCAGGGAACTTCTGGGGTATTCTCACATCTGCCCTGAAACCCTACCCTGCTGTTTGCTGCTTAACTACTGAGGACAGACTGAGATGCTCCAAAGGTTTGTGGCTTTATTTCCTTCACCTAGTTCTTGCCAGGTTTCAACAGAGGTGACTTTGCCAGCCAGAAGGATAACACCCTTGTCCAGTCATTCACTCAGAAAAGATGGATCTGCTTCTAGGGAAGAGGCTTGCCTGTATGGTCAAATACTCTGAAATCAGACTTGCCCTCCCTGCCAATAAGTAAATTATAAAAGATAATAAAATGATTTATTATAATGACAAAAGGAACTTAAATCAGTAACCACATGTTGAGATATCAAAATAAAGAAACCAAAAAAAAAAATCAAGACAATCATCAGATCCTGCATTTTAAACCCAAGAATGTAGCTTTTACCCAGCTCAACCTGTTAAATAGCAGCCCTTTCCTCTGACCTTTTCCCAGGCACTTCTGACCTTTCTTTTAGCCAAAATACTAAGCCCACTGGCTGAGGGCCTAAAGCTTCCCCTAAATCTGGGGAAACTAAAAGACTTATTCTCAAGGCAAAGCTTAAGCATGGTTTCTTATCTGGCCATTTATACACATCATCCAATGGATTTTTGGAGAGCCCACACTAGGTATATATCTCCTTTGTCCCCACAAAGTTATATCTGTTTACCAGAGGAGAAGTCTTTCCTGTTCTAATTAAAACCAGCAGAATATTTACATCCTTTCAGGGATCAAGATTACTAATCCAATATCCTGAAGATACTGCCTCTTACTCAATTTTCCCGTTGTCAGAAATGTCCTTCCTCCAAGTGGTCTGAATAGCCAGGTATTATTCTTATGGTCTTTTCTTTTAGTATTTAAATTTGCCATTGGAAGGGCCTGGCTATTTAGCACACCCATGTTGGATCCTGATTTCCAGTGATTACCTCTCTTTAACCATTCAGGCTTTGTGCCTCTCCCAGGTATAAAAACCATTATGCAATCATGGTCCTTTTATAACTTATAAGAAATGCATTTACAATAAATACCACAATTCATATAAACATAAAGATGGTAAGGCTAAACACAGCTTGACACTACCTATTTGTAGAGACTACACATGCCATATCAGGAAGACAAACTCACAAAAACATGCAAACCCTCAAGCACTGCAGGTCTCCTTTGACAGTCCCCTTGTCTTTATCACTGACAAACTAGAGGCCTAGGATACAAACAAAATAAAATAACAGTGACCGTTTTAACCATATTACCCAGCATGTATGATCCTTGGGTGTACAAGGCAGTTGTCTTTGTATGCATTGGTTGAAGTAAACCCAAGGTTCCTGTGTAGTGTTACATAATCTGTGATAAAAAGACAAACCATTTTTTTCTAGCCTGTATTATTCTAAGAATCTGTTTTCTCACTCTTGCAGCTAAATATTGAATTGTTTATGTAATGCCCAATTTAGATTGTAATCACCTAGGATTAAAAACCTTGTCTAATTATATGTTAGTTAAAGGGTCACACACAGCTATTGTGCTATATAGAAAAAGCAAATCACTAAAGAATCATCAGCCAGAAATCATCATCTTTCTTCTCACCACCCATGTTTAGCTATAGCAGTAGTGATGTATGCTCTCTCCCTAAACACTTCATTATGAAAATGTTCAGCTAGTTCCACCAACAAACATTTGTTTAATTGAAAGAACTATCATAATTACTGGACCATGTTAAAAAATGTCTTAGAAATAGAAATTCTATATTAGAGCATTACAAGAATCCAGACTGGATAAAATGGGAGTAACTGGGGGGGGGGGGGGGGGACGGCGCATGGGGGGGGGGGGGGGGGATATCCCAATTTCAAATGATACACAATTAGACCATTAGGTTTAAATACTGAACTTCATTATTTAACATATCACTCCGTTTAGTAGATTACATCATGCGCTATAGTGAATATACCTTTAGCGTAGCTATGGTAACTGCTCTTGCTTAAAACAAAACTGAGTACGTAACTTTGTTCCAAACTAGCAGATAATGATGGAGAATCCTATTAATGTTCCCGATATAATTTCTCAGAAAAAAAAAATTCATTTAATATTGAGCAGAGAGAATTTCCTTTTGGTTAGTTCTGTGCCTACTCTGATTGTTCTACATAGAGTGTACGCTACTGTTCTGGCATCTGTTCAGCAGCGTGTATGTATATGTGATAAATATGCATGTATGTGCCAATAAGGATGTAACAGTACTGTGAAGTAAAATTCTTGGTGATGGACAATTGCATCCAAGACTGTATACTAAATCTATAAAATTGCTCACTAATCAGATTTTAGTATACTAAATCAGGGCTATCAAACTGGTGGCTCCCTGGCTGCTACTGCCCCCATCACCCTGCTTCAACTACAGCTATAGTCTCCAAGCTCTCCTTCCCTCTTCTGGCTCCCATGTCCTATTCCCACTCCAGGGGATAGGGTGGCATGGCATGAAACAGAGAACTGAGGGTAAGCCTAGGAACTCACAGTGCAGGGTGTCAGGGGATAGATGGGGGCTCACCCATACCTAACAGTGCAGAGATGTGTATGCAGGTGTGTGGTCTAGCAATGGTAGGTGGGGAGGCAGTTTGTTCTACATGTGCCCTGGGCTGCACCCACAGCTTGTTGTGGTGTGGCCCACAGGCATATGGCTCCTTCTGGTGCAGCCTGTGGTGTTTGCAGACCCCAGTCACTTTGAAGATGGACAACGCTATATTAAATACTTCCAAACCAAACATATTAGACAAGCTAGTTGCAGAACTAAGTAATGTTAGTACTGGATATATTTTTAATTATTAGCTGCTTAGCCTATTCCTGCTCAAAAAAGTCACCTGTTTTCTAACTATAATAAGAAATGCATGATGGGAAAAAAATGACTATGGCCAAGTTTTGGGGGGACAGAACTGTCTGTACACATAAAAACTTGATGTTGCCTGTACATCCTTTTAGTACAACATCAACTCATTTGGACAAATGAATGTGCAAATACTAGTCCAAGAAATACCTTCTAGATCAGTGGTCAGCAGCTTTTTGGAGCTACAGGCCAGAACAACCCAACTCAAGTCCAAGGCAGGCAAAAGTCCTAACCTGGCCACTGCCACTGCTGCTCTTACCTGATCCTGCTTCTCCCTGCCCCTATTCTGTGGTGTGGGCACAGCTCTGCACCAAAACCCCAGTGCACCTTTTTGCTGCGTGGCCCTGGTACCGGAGAGCCCTCTGCTGGCCAGCCCCTGTGCAGGTCCTTGCTGCCTGGCCCCACCATGAGAACGTGACTGGAGACCTCAGCTCCACAGCCCAGATCCAGCTTAAAAGTTATATGCTGCTGACCCCAGTCCAAGACTTTTGCATACATAGACGCACAGAATCTTTATTTGGTACTGCAGGATTGAACAAAGACCTTTAATTTCTAGCTCTAAGTTTTGCCCTAAGGCACAAAGCAATATGGAACTACATGTTTGCCACTAAGATGGGTAAAAAAATTAGAGAGCAGGCACAAAACAGAAAAATCTAGGTATGTCATTAAACTCACTTACAGTTCCTTCACTATGCAACACCTTTACTTGAAACAAGTAGTCTAAAACCGACTGCTAACTACCTAAAACTTCAAGATATTAATATACTTAATTGTATGATTGGTTAGAATACTATGGTACCAACTGAGTCAGATCAGAAATCCAAAAGCACAAGTTGAAGATCATCTCCATTAGCTATCTATAACTGGCTACCATTCTGTTTTGTCTAGGTTACATCAGACAAGACACAACACAAACACTTTCCAGATATCCAAAGCTTGATCCTGATCACCCGTGCTTCAAACCCTAATAAAGGCCTGGGCACTTCTGAAATTAATTGACTGAAATCGTTTATAAACAGCTTTGTGAACAATTTTGTTCTCTAGAAAGAAAACAGTGTTACAGGTGCAGTAATACCCGGTACAGAACCTCTAACACCATCTAATAGAGGGAGAATTACATACATACATGACCAGATGATTAGATTATCATAACTTTAAAAAAAAACAAAACACCCTCACTCTCAATATAACTCGAGTAGCAAAGTCAATGTTGCAGGTGCTTGCTGCACTCTTATGAGTAATACAGTTTAATCTGGAACATTAACAGTATGCCAGCTTTCTTGAAAGTCTGAAAAGTATACCCCAGTTTCCTAGGGAATCAAGGTAACATTTTTGAGAGAAGAGGGAGGGGAGAAGGAACAGCTGGTACCAAATATAGCATGGTCATTTGGGGTTCTCCCATATTGTTTGTCACAGAAAAAGTAAGAGATACAGATAATTATAGATTATTTCACATACACCTTTAATTTTCCTACCGGCACAGGTAATTAATCATACTTAGGCCTGCATATGGCCTAAAACTTTCTATAAATACAATTACATTTCTGGGGGAAGGTGGGGTTGGAGTATAGTCAACCAGTTAAAGCCCAAATCAAACTATTTCTACTCCAGGATGGTCAAGAATTCTGAGGAAAAATATAGAATGAAATGCTCGTGACCAGCATATACAAACAAAACACCATCCCCATATGTGTCCTTAGGAACAGCTCTCCAGCAAACAAGAAAATAGAATAGGATCATTGTCCCTTCATTGAACTTACCATATTGATGGTGCTTCGGTTCCACTTATCTCCAAGAAATCATATCCTTCCTCTAACTGGAAATCTGTAAAGACCAGCGCAATGGTGTCTCCTGGTTCAGCCAAAATGGTCCATGTGCAATCAGCATTATTTTCATACTCTGAAGGGAAATGAGGGCTTGAAATAATTCCACTTGTCCCACGTAGAGTTCCTCCACAAGCACCTTCAGCTGATGAATACAACGTCAGTTACTAATAAAATAATAGTGTTTTAAAAGACAAACTGATCTATCCTAAGGTACATACCTATTGAAAAATAGCAAATCAATTGCACCAAGATTAGAGAAGTTTTTAAAACACTGTAATTTACTCAGCAGAACCTGAGCATAGCAAATACATTAACCTCTGGTTTTACTCAATTAGTACCCAGAAAGAGGTTTTAGAACACTGTTGTCAGTTTTCAAAGCTGATGTATATTTCCATTAAGTGGCTTACTCATAATATCAATGTGGTGGATTGGCTGATTTTTTTTTTAATTAATCTCCTTGAGTATGGTCAGGAAAACCCAGAAAATACCCATCTCTTGGCTTCCAGATCCACTTATTAGTCAAAACACATTATTAAGAACTCAAGGGATAAAACAAAGATCAACAAACTTTTCCATATGGTATAGCCACCTTTTTTTTTTCAAAACTTCAACAACATAATAAGACAAAGCATATGCAACAGTTCGTGAACACAGTATTGGGAATATTGGTTTCTCTTTCTACTATCCCAACAAGACTTTTCCACCTGAACCTTTGCTACATCTTTTTAAAATCTATAACTAAAAACAGAAAAGGTCCAGGAAAATATTCTTGCAAGCATGACCTATGCAGGGCCAGAAAACTTGTGAAAAACATCATACAATTGCATCTTCTACAAAGATAGACTACATTGAGTCACATGGTACAAGTTTGTACGATAAATAACAAAATGTTTTGACCCTTAAGTGAACCTTCATGGTTTTCATGTAATTAGATAATGGCTTATTTTTTGCTTTACATGATAACTTTGCTTCATAAAACACAGAGCAGAGAAACATATTTTTAAGTCTAGAATGTTGTTTAACACAAAAATAGAGGGATAAGATAGACCTTTTTGTGCATTTCCTCTCCCACAGATTTTCATTTAAAGCTTTAAAAGATATTCTGACTAATATTAGCATTGGGTATTAAAACATATATAATTACAAAAACATGTCAGCCATGAAGCTTATTGCCAGGGAAAATTAAAAACTCATTAAGTTGCTTTCAGTGAGTGGTAATATGGCTACAAAAGCTAGAGCAATAATAATTAAAAATGTTTCTGCAAAAGTGGAGAATGAGCAGGAGAGACTGGTTTCATTTTTACCCATTTTATTAGCTTTACTTAGTATTACCATCACTATATAGTGCTAATCAATTTATTTATCATAGCTGCATTTGAGGCTTTAAAGGCAAATGGCTTGACAAGGTTCCTGGCTCCAAGAACGTACAATCTAATTAGGATACAGCAGCATAAATAATAAAACAACTCACCATAAAGGTAGAAGTAGAGTTATAGGTAATCAGAACTGAAAGGTTAGATAGTGAAATTGAATTAAAGAAAGATTAAAAGGAATAGAAACTCACTCGAAACACAATAAAAAGGGATGCCATTATGGGGAATAAAGTCAAGAGGGGGAGAACAGGATTAAGAAGGGGGGAGAAGTCAAGGAAAGGAAAGGAAAGGAGCCAAGAGACAGAAAAAGGAGGAATTGTTTAAAGCCACAAACAGCAAGACAAGGAACATAGCCTTGGTGAGGTGAAGGAAGAGTAAACTATGGAAGGGATTCAAGCAGTTTATAATGTCTTTTGCCATTTGCTAAGTAGCCTTTGAATTAAAAGAAAAACTTTTAAAGTTGTACAGAATGAAAGCTATAGTATGATATATTATGTTATAAACCAGTGTGTATTATATTATGGATTTGAAATTGGAATACGGGTAAATGTGGAATTTCCCCTTCTCCTCAATAAATGTAATGCACACAGAAGGCTCCAGAAAGTAGTTTCCTTTTTTTTTTAAATGCTAGACAAAACATCCCTTGAACAAATTGAAATTTATCAACACTAATAAAACTTTCCATTCTTCTGCAAAATCAAACTGTATTTTGGATCCCTCCCCCAATTTGTAATTTAAGATGTACATATTAAAAAAAGAAAACACAAAGAGTCAAAGAGCAAGACAAACATTTGGATAAAACAAAATATTCAAAAGGTGTAATTCTCAAAGTACATAATACAATTAATTTAACATTCTCAAAAGTCTAAAAGAGGCACTGTCAAATTTGGTGGGTGGACTAGGGGACAGGGAAACAATCTTCCTATGTCTTAATATATTTCTGCCTGATAGTATTCAACAAACAACTAACTAAAAGAACCTTATGATTAGAGAATCTTCATTTTTTGAGTTCATCTATATGTGTCTTTCACTGCACTTTTACTAACTCTACTTGTGAAAGAATTAAAAACAGTATACACAAACAATCAGTTTGCCTTTTTGTTTGGGCAAGTCTTTTAGGTAAGTCTCTAAACAAACAAAAAACCCTCAGCCCTTCCATAAACTTAGTTCATCCTTGTGTGGACCTTACACTTAGATCCCTAATTAGGTTGATCTTAGTGTGGACTGTACAGAAGTTCCAGAAAGGTTAGATCAGGCGGAAAATGACTGACCTAATTTAATTTCATTGTACTGTAGAGGTGCACTAGGTCAGATCGGATGTAGTTAAACCAATCTAACTGAACTTCTGTACACATTCCAAGTGCACCCAAGGGCTGGGAAAGCCCAGTCATTTGACCCAGCCCCAGGACTGCATTTTTCCTATCTCTCCTGCCACCAGGCTATTTTTAGCCTTCTGGTATCTCCTCTGCCCCCAGATGGACAACTTTGTCCCCTCTGGATCCCCCCTAAGCCTGTCAACCCGCCTTCCCCCAATACTACAAGCTGCTCTTGGTGCCAGTTTTACCAGCATTTACTGATTTTGGGAGCTGATTGAAGGAAGTCGGGGTGGTAGGATGTACAGGTGGGATTGAGGAGTTGATTTGCCAGGGAGTAGGTTTGGAGCTCAAAACACTCCTTGTTTGGGGGGTGGGGGGAAGGGAATGATAGAGTCCCTGCCAACTCTCCTGGGCCTCACAAACTCTTGCAATGAAGTTGCTACAGCCCACCACCATCCTGCCAAGCCCCGCATGAAGCTGCCAGACCCCCCCAATCTTCCCATGCTTCCCCCAGCTCCAATTTACTTCAGCTGGTACCAGTGAATGATGGTAAAACTGGCACTGAGAACAGTTTGTTGGATATAGGGCAGTTCAGCAGCATCAGAGAGGAGGAACTGGAGGGGTCCAAGAGGGCTTGGTGGGATTCCAAAGGCTCTCCAATCCCACTAATATCCCCATCTTCCCAAGCCCCCCTGAGGACCTTGCTAGCCTCCCAATCTCTCCAACCCCCCACAGACCCTGTTAGCTCTCAATTCCCCAACCTCCCAAAGGATGCCAATATCCCACCCAATCCCACCTACTCCTCCCCCTATCCTTACTCACCTTAGATCAGGCTCCTAACACTTATCTAATCACTGAGTTGGATAGAGACTATTTTAACTTGATCTAATCCCCAAATTTCTCAGTGTAATGTTTGTTTGAAGCCTTTATATTTTAACTGAATACATTTCAAGTCCATTATGTCTTGAAGTTTCAAGCAGCTCACTTCAGATCATCTTCTAATCCAGCTAAAAAAACCAAACTAACTTGATGAATTCTGTGCCAGTACTTCAGCACACAAAGTAATATAGAGATATTGATTTCCACTGGGGTCAGCATCAATGTCAAGTCATACCTGACCTATATAAAAAAAAATCTGAGGAATGGCCAATTTCATTCTCTCAATTCTTTTTTTTCTGTTTTCTTAGGTTTTAATACTGCTGATTGTTTGTGCTTCCTTTTTTAGAGGGAAAAAAATTGAATAATTGTAAGGTCGGTGTCTTACAGCATACGCAGTCACCAAAATGCTTATCCTTTCTCCTATATCACTAAAGTGTTTGTACTTGTACTCAGGGCAGTAAGCAACATGTACATCACTTGCTTAGTCACACACAGTCAGCCACACTTAGCTCACAGGTACTGGCTGTCCCTTTTACTTAGTAGGGTTGGAGAGCAGTTCTGGCTGTGATGGTCTAGACACCAACTATTATAAGGACCTCAGGGAGTCCCTATACAGTTATTCTTGAATTCAAAGACATCATCAAATCCTTTCCATACAAGCTTTAGGGGAAAAAATGTACCACGCAGGAAACACTACAGATTCCCTAAGATATGCAAATAAACATAACCTTGGTGGCGGCATCTTATCAAACTATAGTACTCTCACTGGAGAACTATAAGGCTTTCTAGAAATAATTCCCAAAGCACGTGCTACTCAGCAGAGAGAGTTTTCTAAAAGACACGGAGAAGATTCAGAATATTAGACACCTCCCTGAGAAAGCCATGCTTAAACTGTAAGTATCACTAATCTGTACACAAAAAACCTGAACCATGAAGGCATTACTGCCTGCCTACCTGAAATATTTGCAAGACTATGGACTTCACTCATGTTTACCATAATATATGGCACCAATCACCCTTACTCATAGCTTCTGTATTTCAAACAAGGTACACTTCCTCTAGACTATGAGCACAGCTGTGGGCACAAAGATTGACTGCCAATATGCCAACATCCATGAACTGCCATGAAGAGGTATAGTCCATAAGTGCATCATAGGCTGTGTACAGCATAAGCTATGAGTAACAGCACATATTATGACCTGACCTAAGCTTGACTTATGTAGCAATGTCATAAGTTAAGCATGCACTGTGGATAATGATACAGTGCATTAAAATAATACAAGGAAGTGAAAAAGTACTAGCATAGCTCCAAACCATAACCAAATATGGAAAAATCTGTGTTAAGAACAAAATCATGGCTAAACTGTGTGACTTCAGACTTCTCTGAAGCTCAGCAAAAAAAAAAGCAACTAAAAAAAACCAGTGAAAGGAAACAGAGAAGCCTGGCCAGTGGACCTGTTTTTTTCTTGAATCCACAGCTACATAAGCACTATCTTTATTAATACAAATAAGCCTTTGCTATTCTGTATCCTAATAAAGTTTTTGCATTGTGACCAGAGGTCACAAGTCTCACTGTCAACCTCAGGTAACATTTAGAGTAACAGAAGAGTTCTTAGAAAACTGCACCATCAAACCTGCACTATACCTGCAACACATAGGTGACAACATCACCTAGACTGAACACCTGGATTAAACCACACCTTCAACAACTACCACTCAGCTATTAAATTATCTGTGGAGCAGTCTAAACTTCCTTGACTGGCACCCTACAAGGTCCTTTATACAAGAACACCCCATGGGCCACCATACTTACATCCCACAAAAATAGTAAGCATCCCAAACACAGGAAAAAACAAAACACAAACAAACTGCCCCTCCTGCCAATCCTTAGCCAGGCCTCAGATTCCACCACAGCTGCTCCAAGGAGAACACTGATACCACGCACCTCATCAAGCTAAAATCTTCCTTTATCCAACAAGGACACTCCAGCTAAGAAGTAGAACACATCTTTCAAAGAGCCACCCAAATGCCCTGTGCTGTACTAACTTAGCTACAATACAGAAAAAACCTGTCATTGAGTATACAGCCCTGATTGCCATACACTATCACACAGAGGAACCTGTAAAATCAAAATTACAGCCTGTACTTGGCCTCAGGGCGAGTAGCAGGGCTGGGCCCAGGTGGGTGGTGGTGGACACTGGGGCAGGGGCTGAGTCAGGGACTGCAACAGCTAGGAGGCGCTGGAGGGCCTCCTCCCAGGGCTGGGCAGGGCCCACTATGGAGCCATAAGTGGTGACTGGGCTGTGGTGGACATGGCCGCTGATGCCAGGACCAGGAGGGCTTGGATGGCCTGGCAGTCAGTGTTCCCCTGCAGCTGGAGCTGCTCCAGCCACTGCTGCTCCAGGGTCTTCATTCATGCCCAGTGGTCCCTCAGCACCTCGTCCCATACTTCTGCCCAGGTGATGTCTTCTTCCCACCAGGCTTAGTCCTGTGCCTCTTGCACCTGCTCTGTGCTTGGTTCTATGCTTCCCACTCCTCCAGCACCACCACCAGCCACTGGAGCAGGACTGTCTGGTCTTTTGTGTGCTGCTGGCCCAGGTGGCACATTTGTGTGGCTCCAGGAGTGATTGGAAAGCCATGTTGTCTGTCCCAGGGAGCAGACATGAAATGGTTAATCTGTCTCCCTGGCCACTGTCACTGCTGCTGCTCCCTGGGACAGGTTCAGCCTGGAAAAGAGCATCAGCAGGGCATCAGCAATGGCAGGGATCAAGCCAACTGGTTAACCCTTCCCTGACTTCTCATCTGGGACAGACAGCATGGGCAGCCACAAGTAAGTAGGGGGTGGGGGAGAGTCAGTAGGGGTAAAGCCCTGGGAATATGGGGTGGGGGGGAGGGGAGTAGAAGGGAAATCCCAGGGGTTGAAGGCAACCATAAGTAGCCCAGGGGGGTAGGGGAACAGGCCAGAATGGGATGGTAGGAGGATTCTTACATCTAGGATCCTTTGAGCAATAACATGTAACAAGGCTCTTCATTTCTGGCTGCTTAGTGGGCCTGTGGCAGTCCTCTTTGGGCTACAGACCATTCTTCCCTAATCTCCACGCTTTTTTTTCTTCTTATTCATGTGACCTTTGTAATTCCAAAAGAGGAACATATCACCTAGTAACTAAACATATGTGAGAAGATTAAGAGCACATGGGTCATTTCAGAGAATTTCCTTTCCTTTTTTGTAGTAGATGACACCTTAACATGCAGTAATTTTATTGCATCCTGTAGTCAGCAATTTACAGCAAAGGCTGGGTTTTTGTTTTGTTTTGTTTCGTTATCTTCAGAGCTTTATACTACCTTGCATCTTTAATTTAATTTTAAAATAAAATAAACTTCAGGGTTATTGGTTTCCATTCCACCTGGGAGAGCACACAAAGTAACAATGAACTCCCTGTGCCTGAAGAAGATTGTTTGTACCTGAAAGTTTGTAAAGAACAATTTTTTTCCAATTATTTAGTTGGTCTAATAAAAGATATAATGTTTACCCAAAGAGCATTTCTCTGCCTTAATAAATATCAGTCATTCAAGTGATTATGGGTGCATCTACATGTGAAAATGCTCCAGCATGGATTTACTCTAGAGTACTTTACCCACCCCAGGCAGGCATCTACTACATGTGCTGAGAAGTGGGAACAGATTTGCTTCTCATGGCAGCAGTCTGCTTCTGCCTCTGCCAGCCCTGCACTGGCCCCTTGCAGCAGCCAAGGGGAGCTCTAGGCTCCCCCTGGGTGCTAGTGCAGGGGCTGGAAAATAGCCCAGGACCAAGAGACAGCTGTCTTCTGCCAGGGTCTGGGAGATTGCTCCCTGCCCTGGGAGCTACCTGCTGCTGGAACAGGCTAAACTACCAGAGCCCAGGTAGAAACAATATACCCCTGCCCTGGCAGCAGGGAGCTCCCAGCCCATTGGTGACATGTAGGGGGTGCACATGGATGCATATGCACCCCCTGACCTTGGCAGTGCAGCCCTTGCAAAAAGCACTGCCAAGGCTGCCAGTGGCGCCTGCGAGCAGTCACCTCTTGCCATCCCCCACCACCCCCCCCAACACTACTGGCGGTGTCTACAGGTAGTCCCCAATCACTGCTGGTCACCGCCAGTGGCGTCTGCAGGTGGTGGTCAACTGCCAGTTGGTGCTCGCCACCCTCCCACCACTGACACTGCCATGGCCACCTGCAGGAGCTCCCCACTTGCCACTGCCACGCCCTTGACACCAACACTGCTGCTGACACCTGCTCGCTATCATGACTGTGGAGCTGAGGCTAGGAGATTCTTATCTCCCAGCCTCCGTTCTGAGATCGCAAAGCCAAGGCTGGGAGATATGAATTTCCCAGCCCCCACTTTGTGATCATGATTGCAAAGCAGAGTCTGGGAGCTCCCTGCTGCTGGGGTAGGGGGACATTGTCCCTGCCCAGGCTCCAGTGGTGGAACCTGTCCTGACAGCAGGCAGCTCCAGGGGACAGGGAGCAGTTTCCCATCTTCTGCTGCCTGGTCACCAGTCAGCTGTCTACACGTGGCATGCTGCACAGTAATTGCTCCTGAGTAAAATTTGCTACTTGTATTTACAAGTAGAAAGTTTACTCAGGATTAGAGCATATTACTCTGTAGTAAGCATCTGCACGTGTAGATGCTGATGCTTACTGCTCAGTAATTGGCTCTAATCTTGAGTAAAATATGTGTAGAAATTCTTATTTGCTTATTGAACAGCATTACAACCAGTAGTTGAATCACTTGAGTCTAACCCTTTTAAAATTAAACTTAATTTAGAACCTAGATTCAGCTCATCAAGACAATCCTGTTCAATCTTAATTGACACTATTTACTCCTGATTTGTCAGATTATTAGGATTCATTTTACTTTAATAATGATGTAACATAACTGATAAAAACACAGTTGTGATTTAAATATCATAGAATCCACAGTCAGTTATAGAAAAAAAACAAAACAACACAAGTCTTTTTTCCCTATACTATGTAACATCAGATCTCTTCCTTGCTCCTTTATCACTAGCAACAGAATAGGTACAGTTAAAAAAACCTTGATTGACATTTTATGAAGCACCAGCAAGTGTCATATTGTAATTTTCAGTCACATTATGTAAGTCTTATCAATTAAAGAATATTGCAGCTTTAGACAGTCTTAAATGAGCGATGGGCACACATTACTTAGTCTGCTTTATTAAAAGTATCACTAAAACAGCTCTTTATTAAGTGGCATTTTTCTATACCTGATTCTTGGGAAACTATTTATTTGTCCCTCACTTATTAAAATATGTAACAGCAGAAAACAGATCAATATAAATCATAACAAATAATTGTTTGTATATATTAGCACTAGGTATTCTAGAAACTGTTAATACATGAAAACAGGCAAAACTACTTCATGAAATTATACATTTAAACTGCCACTTTATAACACCTAATGATATAAATTTAGAAGTAAAATTGTCAGTGCCGACTGACAAATTGTTAAAATTCATACTGTTCAGAAACATCATTGGGTGTTAGAATGATATAGAGTATTACATGTTCATTAGACACATTGATCAGATCTAGACCCAACTGGCAATTAGTTATTTAACCATAAGACTGCTTATTCCCACTTCCAAATCTATAAAAAAGAAATGAAAGACAAAACTGTTTTTGTATGTCTAATACCAAGCTGACCAGTATTTCTATTTCTATAAAAAATGTTGTCATATTTACTAGGTAACAGTATTTCCTTTGACAGAAAGATGCATGTATAAATTTCAAGTCATATTACAATGAAGAAAATAAGCTGTTAACCAGAAATATTCCTGTTTTCATTTCCAAGCCATGTTTAGATTATGGTTTAAAAAATGGGAAGGAGGGAAAAGGAGTCTTAAAATAATTTAGTATTTTAAGAAGGAGCCTTGCTTAAAGTAAAATAACAACTCTTCCCCCTACCCTCTCCACCACATGCACTTTTTCCCAATTAATATTGTTTCAAGTAACAATATGAATGTGTTACTTAGAATATTTCAGATAGAAGAAATGTAAAGGAGAAAAATATTCCTTGCTGATTTTTTACAATGGGTAAAATTTTCAAAAGTAACAAAGTAACTCAGAACTAGAGCTGGTCAGGATTATGGTAAAACAGGGTGGTCTGAGCACTAGTTACATTCTACCCAGTGATCTAGAATAACACACTTACTTTTAATATAGGTACTATAGTTCAAATCTGTGCATTGCCCAAATTTAGAGGAAGGGCTTGAGGCTATATCCCCCATATCCAGGGTGCCTGTTTTATGCTTTGGGCTAGAGTTTCACGATCCCCCTTTTGCATCTCTCTCCTATTAGAGTTGCTCAACTTCACCTCAATTAAATATACATTATGTCACTTACATATGAAAAGGCACTTTCTAGATCAAAATTTCAAAAGGACTTGAATGTGTCCAATTATGGGATTTCTCTTGAAAAAGTAAAACATCTTGTGGATGCAAAAACAAATCCCTTTCCAGCTCTACTCAGAATGATAAGTTTTATTACAAGTTAATGGGACCTCTGCTGTAGGAATTAAGTTTCTAAGTCAGCTGTGTCCAAATGAGGGTGGACGTGTGGTATGTGGTGCCACAGACCCCTCTGCAGCATCACACACTGCACATTCAGGCATTCCTTGTGCTGTTACCTTGGGTCAAAAAAACCCTGCAGCTTAAAAAAGTGAGGCAGAACATGTGTTGGTAGCACGTGCCACCCAAAAACTGAGCCTGGCCTGCCAGAGTCATGCTCCACCTGCCAGCTAGGCTCCCAGCTGCAGGACTGCTGTGATAGCAGCTCCCTGAGGCCCCCAGGACCCCAGGTAAAGCTGCTGGGGCTAGTTCTCTTGCTAGACCCAGCCTCCCCTACCCCTCCTGGGGTAACCTGCTGTGCACCAGAGGACATGTGGCCCAGGTGTTCCTTAGCGACAAGTTCCTTCTTGTCCCTGGGGAAACAAACATCCGTGCTCATGTGGACGTAGATGGCATATTCACTTTTCGGGGAAGAACACTAAGAAACAAAATAAAACTAAAACCTCTTTCTACCTGAGACAGGGTTTTGGCAGGTTTACATTTGAGGCACTGCAGGAATGGAGCAAGGAGGGATAGGCAATCAGTAGATGCCACAGAGGGACCAGATTCTGAGGATGCCTCTGTCCAGGGCACAGGTTGCTGCTGGTTCACCAAGCTTCCACGAGCCAGATCCGATCTCCTGAAGGGCTGAATCTGCCCTGCAGGCCATTGGGTGCCAATCCCTGCTCCATGTTAGCTACTGGGGCTACAGTGGACTTGTTTGTTTTTTCACTTGTTTTTTTTTCGGGATGTTTTGTTGTGATTGTTGAAGTTTTTAAATGGGGAAATGTGACTATGCAGCCCCAAAAAATGGGTATGGGGCTCTGGAACAAATGTTATCTTTTAAAATCAGACTAGATTACAAGTTGATAGTACTGCCTCTTGGAAAACTGTCATGTAAGAAGGAAACTTGCCTTAGAAAGACAGCAGGGTATGGATTATTCAGTTCCCTAAATTTCATTAATTAAAAACCATCTCCTACTTTTCATGTCAGTATTTTCACTATAGTACTAAAACATCACTCTACTAAACAGCCTGATAAGACCATGTCTTCTGTTTATATCATCCTACTAGACAGCCGAAGACTATTTTTTCAATTTCTATAAGGAATCCTAGGCTTCTCCCCAGTGATTTAATAATTAAATTTGTTTGAGAATATTGATTCATTTTCAACACTACATTCTTTAACATAGCAATTCTCCACAAAGATGAGGTAGGTGCCTTAATTTTCAAACACAACTTAATTTTCAAAAGCACAGGTTAACGTGTCTCTCTTTATAGCCAAATTAAGAACAGCCCAGATTTTCATACATACCACTTCAATAATAAAGAAGTACAGCCAGTGTCACTAGGGAATCCTTCCCTCATGAGACTTTTCTTCTGGTGACCTATTTCAGGAAGTTCTATAGTTTATTAGATCATCTTATTCCTTTCTGGCACTTCCATAATGCTTCTTCATAAACCTTTCTCTTCTATTGCCCCCATTATCTCATCCCTTATAAGTCACTTCTCTCCAAATTCCTATTTCTTGTCCTTTTTCAAAGATACTTTATTTCATAGCCTCCCTCTGCACTATAGATCTGCCCTCATGTCACATTTTTTTCTGCTCTCTGGGCTCCAAATACAGAAGGGGCACAGCCATGACCTGGCCTCTTCTATTCGTTTGTTGGTCATGCCTGTATTACTCAATAAGCATTTACTCTTGTATAACCTGCTTTCTTTCCCTTAAGACACTTATCACTGGTGCTTCCATTCTGACACCTTTGTTCTGAACTCAAACATTGAACAGTTCAGATAATGTTGATAAACACAATAAAAAGGTCTGATGCCTTGTAGACACAATCATCTTTGAAGTTTTGTTTTGAGTCTTCATTTCTCTTGTTTAGTTATATAATTCACAGCCAACAAGATGGCCAGGTTGGGCATTTTCAAACCAAATGATTCACTCAACACTGAAATATTTTGTGAAAAAGATACTGTAAGAATAATCTTTCTTTACAAAGACTTTCCAGGTCCAGAATAGAATTTCTAATAAACATATCCCATTGGCAGACAGCCTGCTAGCCCAGGGGTTAAGTAACAGATAATCCAGGTTCAAGTCCTTGACCAGTGAAGTTCAAATCAGGGACCTGAATTTGTTTCATCTACATTTCAAGTAAGTGCTCCTACTACTGGCTAGGCTATTTGGCTGGGGCACAGGAACTGTGTCCCTTCTCTCTCTAGTTTTCACTTAGGCTTGGCTTTGCCTAAAGCAAAATGTTGAAGTATTAAAAATGTTCATAGGACAGAAAAATCTTGTCTTGATTAACCTTTGGTTGAGCAACAAACATTAGCTAGTAAACCATAGAACCTTTACTACCTCAGGTACCAAGACACCCAAGTTAGTTAAGGATTAGCTAAGTGTGTTAGGATACACACTGATGCAAAAGCTATTCTTCTTTGTAAGAATTGTAAAAAGTAATGACCTTAAGACACTTTTCTTCTGTCCTTGAACTGGAAAAAAAATCATTGCTTTTTTCCCCCCATCCTCTTTTAAATCTCTGTTGCACCCCCAGAAATAGTAAATGAATCCTTGGTTTAACAACTAGCAGGAAACATCTCAGCATAGGCTCATCATAGATATGGCAATGAAAGTGTACATTTTCCCTGCTGGCTATGAAGACTCTCCAATGCAATGAAGAGGCCAAAATAAATAATTAAAATACATAGCTAACACATGTGTATTCATGCATACATGTGCAGACACACAAAGTTAACTAACCATCAAAAACTGAGAGCTTTTCTTCTGGAGAATTAATTACATGTTTGAGGTAATTCGCTTTTTCAGCTTATATATGTTGAATAACTTGCAACTCTTTTAGGCTAAGTATAGAAGTTCAGGGGGAAAAGGGGGAGAAGGAGGTTAGATCACATTAAAAATGGCCACACAATCTGACTTAGTTCACCCAGGTGTGGACCTTAAACCTAGACCCCTAGTTACGTCGATCTCAGTGTGAACCGTACAGAAATTCTGGGAAGATTAGATCAGTCTAAAAAAACACTAAGGAAATTCTTGTCTGTATAGTTAACCCTACCTGAGGGACTCTATCTTAAATTGGGTTGGACATTTTTAGAACTATCTAACTCCCAAACTTCTGTACAGTTCCCAGTACAGATGCAGGGCTGGGAAAGCCAGCTGCTGGCCCCAGTAGTCCCTGGGCTGCACTTTTCATGTTTCATAGATGAGTGCCTTAACTCATTAGGTATAGAATCATAGAAAATTAGGGTTGGAAGGGACCTCAGGAGGTCATCTAGTCCAACCCCCTCCTGAAAGCAGGACCATCCCCAACTAGATCATCCCAGCCAAAGCTTTGTCTAGCCAAGTTTTGAAAACATCCAAGGAGGAGCTTCCACCACCTCTCTGGGTAACCTGTTCCAGTGTTTTACTACCCTCCTAGTGAGAAAATTCTTCCTAATATCTAACCTAAACTTCCCTTGCTGCAACTTGAGGCCATTGCTCCTTGTTCTGTCATCTGTCATCACTGAGACCAGTCTAGCTCCATCCTCTCTCAAACCCCACTTCAGGTAGTTGAAGGCTGCTCTTAACCCCCACAGTTTTGTATCCACCTTACAGTCCATTTATCCAGGCCATACTTCCTTAGCTTGCCTGTGAGAATTCTGTGGGAAACTGTATCAAAAGCCTTGCTAAAATCAAGGTATACAGTATCCACTGGTCTCCCTGCACCCACAGAACCAGTCCCAGAAGGCAATCAGGTTGGTAAGGCATGACTTGCTAACCTGCCTGAATATCTGTACTTAGCCTTAATTTTCTTGTTCTCTCAACATACAATGGATGTCTATTCTCCTTAACTGAAAATTCTTCTCTGCTATACGTTTCAATCACCATTTTAATTCACAAACCTGATTAATTACTGTTCGATCCTTTTGGGCCTTCTTGATATTCCTGCCTGCATCTGTTAATTTGTCTCCTATTTTATTCTCCCTATAACGATTATGTTTCTTTAGTCAACAATGCTTTCTTTCATTTCCCCCATACACACACACTATTAGTTTGTTCACAGTGTGAGGGAAAGCTTACAAATAAACTAACCCAATTTGTGTTCATAATGTTAGCAGTCTCTACTCAAATGAGTAAAGTCAGACAGGATCCTTAACATTATATTAGGTTATTTTTATGTTCTTTTCACATTTCATAAATCAGTGTAGTAAATGTAATACTCTGAAATGTAATTTATTTTCTTCATAATTTTATTTTAAAGGAAGTTCAAGATGGAACTGAATCAGTGCTCCTGGTTCTGGGTTTCACAGAAGATTGCTTTAGTGGGGAAAGGGGCAAGAGATACTCTGGGTCTGTGCAGAAGAGAAATGGGAGGGGAGCAAAAATTTTAAGGAGTTAGAGGCCCATCACACAGAAGTTTAAACCTGCAAGCTGAGTTCTGTAACATGTCTTCACCAATACTTGATCCCTGTTACAGTTCTTTTCAATTTAGTGTTGTCTAAAATTAAATTCCCCCATCAGTCTTCTTTTCTCTAGACTAAATAATCCCAGTTCCCTCAATCTTTCCTAACAAGTCATGTCCCTCAGCCCCATCACCTTTTTTTTTGCCCTCCTCTGGACTGTCTCCAATTTGTCCACATCCTTTCTGTAGTGGGGGCCCAAAACTGAACACAGTACTACAGATGTGGCCTCACCAGTGCTGAATAGAGGGGAAGAATCACTTTCCTTGACCTATTGGCAACACATCATCCAATGCAGCCCAGTATGCCATTAGCCTTCTTGGCAACAAGGGCACACTACTGGCTCATATTCACCTTATTGTCCACTGTAACACCCAGGTCCTTTTCTGTAGAGCTGCTGCCCAGTGAGTCAGCCCCCCGCATGTAGTGGTGCATGGGATTGTTCAGTCCTAAGTGCAGGACTTTGCACTGGTCCTTGTTGAACCTCATGAGATTTCTTGTGGCCTAATTCTCCAATTTGTCTAGGTCACTGAATCCTAGCCATAACCTTCAACGTCTCTACTAATCCCCCCAGCTTGGTGTCATCTGAAAACTTTCTGAGAGTGCCATCTTCTAGGTTGTTGATGAAGACATTGAACAAAACTGGCCCCAGGACCAACCCCTGGGGCACTCTACTTGATACTGGCTGCCAACTAGACATCAAGTCATTGATTAGTACCCTCGTTGCTACTACACAGTAGCGGCAATGTCATGGTTAGTGCCCGCTGACACTACATTGCTGTAGCAATAAACAACATCACTATAGCTTGTCGCTACAGCAGCGTAGTGTCTCATGTAGATGCGACCAGAGGATACATCCAGTTGTGCTTTTTACTGCAGAGTAGACGAATTATCTCCACAGTAAAGTACTGCAATCTACACATGCACCAGTATTAGGGAACAGTAAATTAATTAACTCTGCCATAAATTGATGGATTTATTGCACTTAAACACAAGTGTGAAGACTGATCATGGGTATAAATTGTGCCCAGTCAACCCAAACAGCCAGGGTCCTACTCAACCCTGGCTCAAATTGCTGCTTTCCTGGGCACACGTGTAGACAGTGCACCTGGGAGCAGTTTTCTCTAACTTAAATGGCTCTGGAGTTTATTGCCTTGCATTAATTGTTCATGTTGATGCACACAGTGTGTAAAAGGGAGGAAGCTATTTATTTCAGTTTAACTGTAAGATACTATCCCACCTGACTGCTATGACTTTATTTAAAATTAGCCATAAAAAGAAAATCCAATACAATATAGAACTATGAAAATGATCTGGTGTTATCAAGGAGAAAGACTTTATCCAAGGTGGCAGAGAATACTCTTTGCAGACCGAACCCCACAATCAAAGGGGACTTAAACCTTGAAAATGCTGATTTGGGGTGCAGGGAGATAAAGCTGCCTAGTCATTGCCACTGAGAAAGAGCAGGCATTCAAGGAGCTAGATAGAAAAAAAACTGTAGCATAACAGCCTGGTCCTCCCGTCTAAGAAAACCAGTTTGAGTCACTTTTTTGCCAGTGAGATAGAGTTTGTGTAAGGCTTTGCATGGTTAAAGCTTCAACTGAGTTTTCATTAGATAGGGCGCAGTCTACTCTATGGCTGACAGAAGCTCGCACTTAATTTCCTGAAGTTAAAGATAGTTGAATATACAAGTTCTACTGATATTCTCCCATACTTAAAAAGGGGGATGTAATCAACAGATTTATCTCCTTGCTTTCAGTTTAAGAAAGCATGAGTCACTTTAAGAATGTGTACTGAGTTCCCTTACTTCTCCATATTTTTTCTTTATTATTAAAGTAAAAGAGAGTTTTTATCCTTTTTATGTATTAAATATAATGGGGGAAACAATTGTAAGATTTTTACATTGTGGAGCTAGATTATAAAAGCCTTTATCAAAGGAAGCCTTGACAAAAACTAATTCATAAAGGAGGGGATTGGATTGAGAATTTACGCTTCTATTACCCAGGTATGACAGAGACACTGGTCAGTATTTGCCAGCTGTTGCCCCAAGTGAATATAACCATAGACATAATCCTATTTAAATGACAAGAAGCTGATGAATCTCAGATTCCACTTTGTGTGAACTGCTGGAAATCATCATTTTAAAATCTGCTTACTGAACTGAGTAGGTTTAGACCTTAGATAAAACAGTGATGGTTTACTAATATTAAGAAGCAATTGCCAGTAACACTGAGGGTAGGTACAGACATTCTAAAAGCCTGAAGTGGAATAAAGTTATACAGTTATTTTAACTTTATTTAAAATAAATAAAGTTATGCAGTTTTCTGTAGGCAGAGTAGTTTACATTGGTAGCCAACAGAACACACATTTGTCCTTTCCGGGGTGGTGGTATCTTAGACTGCGTTCTCCCATTTTTAAGCCAAAATATATGTGCTGAACTTCTGTTCTGTTATGGGTATAGACCAGCTTCCAATCACTTACACCAGAAAAGGTGTAATGTCTGTACCTGGCCCCAGATAACAGGTTGAACCAAATACTTCAGCATTATCTATAAACATTCTAAAATAATATCACTGTCTGGGTTTTCTCAACCTCTTATACAGTCCTCTAACAATAACAGTAATGACTTTTCTCCATTAATTCTTATTTTTTACCTCTGCAAAATGGAGCTGGAAAATCCCATGATGCACCATTTCCAGGACTCACAATACACGTTAGCATAGCATGGCCCTCCAGGATGTAGCCTGATACACAGCTGTATCTAATTTTGTCTCCAATGTTGAACCTAGTTCCATGAAGTACTCCTTTGGGTATTTCTCCTGGGTTTCCACAAGTGTGGCTAGGTAGCACTGTTGAAAGAAGAGAACATGAAAAAAAAAACACTATTAACCCTTGAGAAAAGAAATATCTTGCATTATTTTTTAATCAATATTTATAGAATCATTGTTAGATACCTACTTTCATTTTAGTTTTCTATGTCTAATATCAAGAATGTGTACCTGGACTATGGAATACATTTTAACAAATAGTAAGATTTACCTTTTCATCACTTTCACATGTGAGTTCTGAACCCACTCCTTTGATTTAACATTCCATCAATACTTCACATTCCCATCAACTCAAAACCAAATGGCATTATGCTTTTTAAATCTAGCTATTTCTACTGCAAGATGGAAGAAAGAAAAATGGTCTTATGCAAATATTCCAGGTCCTTTTAGATACTATTATAAAAGGATCCAAATGTATACACAGTTTTTTTCAATCTTATGCACTTCTTAAAAAACAGATTCCATCTGACTTGTCTGAGTAAAGGCTTGATCACCATTTGCCCCTATTTAGATGATTTTCAGTTTAGATAAATGTAAAGTTTTAACATTTAAAATATAAGAATTAATTAAAATACTCTACAGTAACAAAAGTGCCCTTTCATTCTAGGAGTAGACAGAAAATTTAAGGAGATCAACTATGAAAAACTGAGGTTAGACAGGGCAAGTGAACAGATTTCTTGCGTTTTGGGCAAAAAAAAAAAATATCTTTAATGTTTGTAAGCAGATATACCAGATTACCTAAAATACACAGCATGTATATAGTACTCTTCAACTTAAAAACAGCCAAAATGACAGATGTTTGTTTTCCACTTGGCTTGGTGATCTAGGACTTGTAATAATATCGAGGTGTTTTGTTTTGTTGGCACAGTGAAAGAGAGCATGTATGAGAAACAGTAATAGCAGTACCTAGAGTACTGTCCATTCAAATATATGAAACAGAGACAAAGTAAATACATTCAACAACGGAGATCAAGGAATTTGAGACTAATTCAGGCATTGCTTCTGAATCCCTGTTTGGTCATGGACAAATCATTTAACCTCTGCCTCCTCCCTCTATGTTGCTCCATTTATAAAATAAAGAAACGAATACTTACTACTCTCTCACGGGCTTTGAGAGGATTAATTAGTTAATATTTGTACAACACTTTTGGGGATGTAAAGCACTATATCAATGCTAATTAGGTCCCAGGCATCAGACAAGTGTATTTATTGAATCTACATCCTTAGTGGTTCATCAGTAGAACACTTAGCAGCACTGGCATTGAAATAGGTTTAAACTTAAGTGTAATTATGACTATCAGAACATTTAAAGGAATTTTACATTAAAGGCCCACACACAAAACAACATACTGGTTTCTATAAATCAAAACAATAATTGTGTTTACATAACTCTTTTCACCAGAAGATCTCAAACCTTAAGTAGGGCTTATAAGACATAACAATCCTTGCGAGTTAGGCAAGTTTGTAGCTGTTTTAGAACCAATTTAAAGTACAAAGAGGTTATAAGATTATTTAGTTAGCTCAGAGAATAAGTGGTAAGGCTGGGGACACAACCAAGACCTCCTTTTTTCTGCTTGAATCTACAACCAAAAGGGCTAGAAAATGTCACTGGTTCCAAAGTGAAACTTAATCTTTCTCATGGGGGAAAATATTGTGAGACAGCTTCATGTTAGTAAATTCCATAGAATTTTGGGATGTTTAGCTTCTGATTATCTGCAGCCGGGGTGTCAAACATATTGCCCATGGGCCAAATCTGGCCTGTGAAACCATATGATCTAGCCCGGGGTCTCAGAATGACCCTGAAGCTATATGCAGCAAACAGCACATCTGGCATGTGGGCTGGATCTGGTGCTGTATCTGGCACCCTGCCAGGCCAGCCCTGAGGTCTTGTCCCACTCCAGCCTCACCGGGCCAACAAGGCTTGATGAATTTGACACACCTATTCCACAGAAATCAGATATAAAAACCATTTTATTTATGTATACATATAACAGTGCAGAAGCGATACACTTCACATAAATGCAAAACAGTATAATTCTCTGTGAGTTTATTAATTCATGGTAAATATAAACATTAATGAACTCCAATTCACAAAGTGGGCAACATAGTTTATGCAAATATATTACATGTTTATAGGCAATTTCTTAATTGTATGAGTCACATTGTTAGGATCAAAACTGACAACAGTATGATTTTTATTAGAAAGATGTTATTAAAAGCAATGCAGTTTTATTCTAAGTCATAAGTCAAATGTGTAGCAGTCCCTTTCTTTATTTCAAGGACACTCATTACATGGCTTATATACAGTGTGAGACCTGAACATTGATGCAGGAGTCCATCTCTACTCATTTTTTTTAACTTTACACAGCCCTATAAATATGATAATTCTGCTTCCAACAGTATAATTCCCATTCCACACAGGTTTTTCTGAATGATGTGCCATGAGAAAAAAGAACTCCCCTACCATTTATCTTCCCCAGGCCCACCCCTACACATACAGTAATCACATGAATTCTGAAAAACATAATTCTGAAGGAAAGAGGTATCATAGCAAATCTACACCTCTCAAATAGAAGATGACTGGAGGGAGCAAACAGCTGTCAAAAATCACACTGCACCAATCCAGTCTGCCATCCATATAAAGAAACTGTCCTACAGTGCAACTTTTATGAGATTTTCCTCTCACTACCTCTGTCAAGAACCACTAGAAATAATAGAGCTTGACTCCTTGAGGTTACCAACATTTTGCAACAACTTACTGAAAAACAGAAAAAAGATGAGTGATCTAAGACTGACAACCATGCTCAATAAACTATGCCATAGTTCACAAGATATCATCACTTGTCAAGATAAAGAACTATATGACAGGATTATATTATTTATGAGCTTTTCTAAAATTTTCAAAGTAAATTGGTGTGCAGCTGCACAGGTCCCTTCTGTGGTATCTACCATTTCTAGTTGTGCATCTAAAAAGATTTAATAGGCTGGAGCATGCAATCAATTGAATGCCTTTTGACCAAAGTTATCACATATAAAGGTCAAATATATCCTTCAGACTTGGACTTGAACACAGAAGTTTTCTTGTGAGGATAGTGTCCTCAGTAAAAAGCTATTCTACTGAAGTGTTAATGAGTCCACACAAGAAACACAGTTCTTAATAAAATTAACAAACCCTGAAGTCCCTTTCCTAAGGAGCTAATAAAAAGCAGCAGGCTTCTGGTCTCAGATGCTTTTCATTTATCAAAACCCTTGTTTATCTTTAGCAATGTGACTTCCACAACGGGGACCATGAGGTCATACTACATTGAAGATAAGGGCTTTCACAAATGGAGGAGACCTATCATAGTTCTTAAATTTGTACATCCTACCTTCATTCAGGAGAGGCAGCTGTACCTGGCAAGTTCAAATGTAAAAATTTATGCTACCAAGGCAAAAAACCAACAGTGCAATCTGTCACTTCTAAAAATAGCATCAGTAGTTATAACAAACTGAAATACATTTAAAATGACCAGCCAAAATAGCCAAATAGCCCATACATTTATGTACTCTATATTAACACTGAAGCTAGCCTCAGTCAGTTGACTACGGTGATTTTTCTTCCTTAGCAGCATAACTTTTGCATGATTATGTTGGATCTTGGAGCCCACAAGCTAGATGAAGATCCTGGAACCTCATCTCTCCAGACCACAGTTCCATGTGGGAAAAAAAGGTGCAATAATTTAGTGCATTATTTACACACCAAGAGATATTGGCATTTTGTTACCATATTGTATCTCTTTCTTGAGCAAGGTTTGGCTCTTCCAAGCTGAAAACTGAATCAGTCACGATGTTCATAGGGAGATCTTTCAGTAAAAGTTCCAGAAATTCAGTAAATGCATATAGTCACAATTTAGTGACTTAGTAGTAAGTGTGAGAGGGCCATCCCAGGGCCAGTCACAATATTGCCGCCCACTTGTCTAGGGTGGTCCACCCTGACTCACCTGCTGTGCCGTGATGCAACAAAGCCTCATGGAAAAAAATGTGGAAGGCTGCCCATTTTGTTCCCTGATGCCAAGGGCATAATACATGGCTCCAACCTTCCCTTTACCGTGTCCCATGCCTTGCAGATGGCATCCAAACTGGCTTCCAACTCTTCTGGCCCCAATGCAGGGCCACAACAAGCCATTGGTCCTAACTTGGCCTCAGACATCTTCAGATATACCTTGGCCTGGCCTCTGGCCCAACATGGCCTCAGGTGTCCTTAGACGTGCCTGGGCCACATGTCCCCTCACTGGGGCCACTGCTTCACCTGCTCACTGGGGCTTCTGGGCCTTACATCCCTTGGGCCTCAGGTATCTGTCAATGTGCCTGTACTCCACTCTTAGCCTTCAGCCCACTCAGGCCCCAGGCATCTCTTAACATATCTGGACCCATAACTTGACCTACTCAGGCCTCAGGTGTCTGTCAATATGCCTGGACCTAACTCTCACTCAGGCTTTCCACTAGGCCTCACTTGTTGGACCTCAGACCCTCTTGGCCCCTGTGTTGTCCCCCAACCCTCACTCTTTGGGCCTTGGGCCCTCCTGGCCCCTGTGCTTTTGCCAAAGCCTGGTGCTTTTTGTCAGGGTGTGCTCCCCTAGTCTTTCCCTTCCACAGAGTCACCCACAAGGCAGTGGGTCTGAGGCTTTCTGGTGCCACATCCTCCCCTTTCACTAGGGAGGCACAGGTATGGCATTTCCTGGAGACTTCCCCCCCACAGGCACCCCCCACCCCCATCCAACCCCAGCAGGGTATAGTTTTAGGTCATTCCTCAGGACCAATGCAGGCCTACCTGCCGTAGTCTTTCTTTCTCTCACTGGGCTCCTCAATGTTCCTCCTGGGCTTTTGGCTACCACCTCCATCTCGCACCCTACCTCTCAGTCACAGGTCCCATCTCTCTCAGGCCCCTTATAGGATACCTCCTATCAGGAGGCTGATCTTCAGCCTCCTTCATACCAGCCTGCTTGCTGGCTTACCTCTGATCCTCTCTCAGCAGTGCCTCCCCTCCCCCCCCATTGAGGAAGCGTTGGCCTCTTTTAGGCTCTGGCCACACCTCTGGACCAGTCAGAGTGCCAGCAACTCTCCACAGCCTTGGCCTGTTCTTGAAGTGGGCATACCTGCCCTTTGGCCTGTAAACCCTGGCCCCCTTGCATTGACCAGTCGAGGTTCCACAGGATCAGTCTAGCAGCAGCTGAACTTCCTACTCAGCAGGAGTCTCCCCTGGGCCCCACCATAAAGCCGTCAACTCACACTGGGCTTGCGTAGAGCCCCAGAGATCTTATATCTGGCTGCCCTTTACTGAACTGGACTGATCTGAGCCCCTGGCCTTACCATCAGTTCTACTCAGGGGCTAACCTTGCCCCTCAGTAGGTCCACAACCTCTAAGCCCCTTTCCTAGGCTGGCCTGTCTCCTCTAGGCCCTTGTGTGCGCCTCCTCTTTTATATGTCCTGGCCCATTGCTCAGGCCCCCATGCATACCATTGCTCTCACTAGGCTGACCTCTTCACAGCTCTAGGCCTATAGCCACTTCCTCGGGGCTTGGGACTGCCTCTGGGTCCCTAGGAACCTCCTTCTTTCCCATAATTCCTACCCTGACCTCCAGATGTTCTGGAAGTAGACTTATCCAACTGGGTGACATTACTCCAGCAGCTTCCCTGTAGCAACTGCCAGTTCTGCTTCTCAGGGCCTGGTCTTACACCCAGAGTGCCCAGCCCTCCCCCAATCAGGCAGCCTCCTGGGTACCATGTGACCACCTGATTGACTCTGCTATCACCTGCAGGCTTCTTCACAGCCTGCTGAAGCCCTTAAGGTGTCAGTCACCCAAAGGTGCTTTGCCACAATTACAATTTATACCAAGCTTTTAATTACTATTTAACTGATTAGAATGCATGTTCCATTACATCGTTTTCCAAGGGGAAAATGAAAATACTATGTTACAATAAAACAATATGAATGTTCATTATTAGGCAGTGACAAAAGGCTACTCTACAAAAATACCACCAACCCATGCACACACACAGTCAGCCAAATTTCATTAAACTTACTCATTTGAAAGCTAGGTCCCAGGTAACCTGTGGTGGACTGGTTAATTACACTGTCTATTTGATAATCTCTCAAGTTTAAGGAAACTAAACTCCAGATGCTTGCATAACATAGACCACTTCAAACATGAACTAATAGAATACTAAGTGTGATAGCACTTTTTCCATGCCCTGCAGCTGAGTTTTGTGCTTTCATCAGTAGAGAAGTTTTCTGCATTTTAAACCCCTATTTATTATGTTTGCCAACTTGTTATTTTTATGAGACTGGCCTACTTTCCTTACTAACTCATTTAGGACACTCATGTTTTCACCACACCAAAAGAAGGATCACCAAAAGTTCAGCAACATCGAACTTTGTTATCCTCTGTACTTTGATTTTGAATTGCCTACATGTCTATTCTTTATTTGTACTCTCATCAGGGGTAGAAGTCTGCTTAATAGAGCATCCTGTTTTGGTAGGACTGTTTCAGAATTGCTATGTATTTATGTTCAAGAAGGCAAGGTCAGAAGAAAAATATGCCATGTACTTGAAGAAAATGGCAGTGAGGCTTCTGGTAGTCCAATTCCCACTTATTTGAATGGAAATTGGGCAACTAATCCTTTTAAAGGGCTTTCAAAATCTCACTTGTAACTTTCAGAATAAAAACTGCTCCAGTGTTGCTGAACATGTCAGACATATACATGTAAACACTCCCTGATATCTGTCATTCTTGATGGGCAATTAGGTAGTAGTAGTAGTAGTAGTAGTAGTAATAATAAATACTGTGAGGAGCAAGCACCGGATTGTATCTTCAAAAACAAAGGAAGGACAGAAAAGGAGAAATACAAGGTGAAGCAATACCATGAGAAGCAATTTTCACCTTGCTCTGTCAACATCATAAAACAAATAAAAGTATTATACTGACAAAGAATAAAAAGGTAAACCATTTTAGATTTGAGTGACTAACACAGAGATATGCCTCCTCTATTTTGCTGCACAGAATAGCTCAGAGATAGCTACAAAGAGAGCTGGAACAATAGGATCTCTCACAATACTAGCCCCTGTACAAGTGGATTACAAAACCAGGAGGGGTGTCCATTTGACAGCAGTAACTGCAGCCAGAAGCAGATGTGGCTGCAGTTGTGCCCAAAGCACCCTAAGAAAGGATAAACTTTCTGTCCTACAGAGGCAAACCCAGCTCTACAGGCTTGTCACAGGAGACAAAGTTTTAAGTCTACAGTTAAGATGACTTGGACCCTAAACAGCAAAAAAACCCCAACTTTAATCCAGTGAAACTGCAAATACTTATCCTCTGAAGTGACCTACTGGAATAGAAGACCCTCTGTTTCTGCAATCAGAAAAAGAACCATCTAACACAATAGCCCAGCAAGAAATGTAACTCTCTCAGGTTGTGAATAGAGACTGCTTCCAATTGAGACTTCTGTTTTGTAACATGTGACTTTTAGATCTGAACCAAAAATAAAAGGAAACATATTTAGAAAATTTAGAAGTTTTCTTTTCCCCACATGGATTCTGTGGGTTGCTTTTTCAAAATTTGACAATGCCATCATCATTTTTCAACTGTTTCCATTTCTTTTCAAATGTTCAAAAAGTTAGAGTGCCAAAAGTAAAAGAAAATAAATAAACAAAAAGGGAGAAACCCAAACATTATTCATTTTTATTATTTTTAGTGATGTAGAGAATAAAGAAAGAAAGGCAAAGGAGAAAAGATAGAAAAAAGGCAGATAGAAAGATAAAAAGTTTTGGAAGGCTGAAAACTATGCAAGAATTCCTATATTTAAAAATAGGCATTTTTAAAATCAAAAGTTGAATAAAAACCTGTTTCACCAACTCTAGTAGCTAATCCCTTGGTAAGAGTAAAATCCCAGAGTCTACCTTTTCTAGTGGGCACAGGGGCTGCACCAAGAGCAGAATCTTGGTTCATTTCACCTGTCTAAATGGCATGTATGCAGCCATGTAACTGCAATTTGTGATCTTATTCCATGCACACATTGGCCGTGAAGAAATATATGTATACATGTATACCTGGGTCAGCATAAATCCTGAAATTGTAGTCGGACAAAATTTCATGCCTAACAGCTATCCAAAGAATGTAGTAGTAACAGAGGAGGGAACTGGGGGAGGGGTGGAGAACTTTCCATATTTAGCCCCAATAACCTAGGGGCTAAAGAAGTCCTACTCAAGCAGTCCAACAGACTGTTCTAGGCCCACTTCAACCAGAGGGGATTTGAACGTACATCTTCTGCTTTATCTTTTAGCCACCATCAATTTCCCTCAACCATCCCTCCTTTAAAAGCTGGATCCCTGAGCCGAGAGAGAGGTAGAGTGGTACCAGGAAGAAAAGAATGAGCTAGAAGGTGAGATGGCTCAATGAGACGGCTGCCAAACTAGATGGGAGAGAGCTCTAGGTTCTTGCCTCTGGACTCTTCTTCCCAATAGATCAAATGTCCCTAAGCTCTCTATACATTTTATGCAACACATATTAAACAGGAACACCTGAATAATGTCTAACATGATTTAGTGGTTAGAGCACTGTACTGGGAAGTAGGTAACATTGGTGCAAATACCCTTTGTGTGAGAGCAGCTTAAAACCTGGGTTTGCTGGATTCATGTGCGAGTAACCTAACCACTATGGAATTGGGCAGAAATATTGGTGGGGTTTCTCCTCCAATAACTAAACCTACTCATGGGTTTTTGCCCAGCAGCAATTTTGAGACTTATGAACATGGTGTATGAAGCACCATAAACCTATCTGGCTAGACTACAGGTTACTGAGCATATTGAGTAGCCAAGTGGGTGCTTAGATATCTACACTGCACTTGAAATAGGATGACAAACTGTCTAGTCACATCTATGTGACATGCTACTGTGCAGTGCATACTATCCATTTATTTAGTACTCTAAGATCCTTTCTAATTAAAATGCCACTGCATCTTGTGTATCAGTGCTGCCTCCCAACCCCCATGTAAAAGTGCCCTTTTACCTCTGTTGTGAGGTACTAGAAAAATGTGCATTAGATGTCTTAATGAACATTAAATAAATAGCATGTTTTTTAATGAGGCCGCATTAAAATAGGCTAATGCACATTAAAGTGCACGTGTATGTGCACCTGATATCTAGACTTATACTGAATTAAATGAAGATTTGAGCTGGTAGAAAATATTCTAATTCTGCCAGTGTTAGATGAAGCAAACATGGTAATATTTTTTTAATTTAGAAAATCAATTCATCTTGGTCCACAGCCTCATTTTGTACAGTTTCTGCAACCACTCAACTAATTTCATTTACTGGAAGGAATATCACTAAAATAGATCATTTCAAACCCAGCCTCAGGGAAAGGGTGAATTCCTATTAAAAGATTATATAAGTTTTTAGCCTGACTAAATTTCTAATCACATACTTATTTTCTACTGAAGTAAATGCTTAGACACTGTACTGAACAAGATGGACGTAAAACCTAAGGACAAGATACCCACTGAAACATTTATCCATACTAAGGAAATGAGACTATGTTACTAGAAAAATACTTGACTTCATAGTTGTTGGCTTTTGCTGAAGAAAACTGATTCTAAGAATCAGAAATCTAAACTCCAAGGCCCAAGAATGTTGATTTGTATCAACTTCTCTATACTATAAACAACCTGCACTGAAAACTAGTAGAGCACGCCGACACATGCAGGCACATGAGCTTGCAGCAGTTCAAATAGTAGTGGTACAAGTTGAGCTGGGGCTTTTTGTCTCGGTGAACATGCTCAGACATGCACTTTGATGTGGTGCAAGATGTGCCACTGGGGGCAAAATAACCCTGCCTGGCTCCTCCCGGATCTGCAGCCAGGAGGAGATAGAGACTGGGGCCAGCTCCTGTGCTTACCCCAGGAGTGTAAAAAGCTAACCTGTCCTGGCCCCATCTGTACAAAAAGTTGCCCTTTCAAGGACCTAAGGGCTACTTGCTGTCAGGAGCTTCTGAGGCCTGGCCATTTGTTACCTGGGGACACTACCCCTTGTGCCAGCTGGACTGCTGAAGCAGCCCTGAGAGTTCCCTGCACCCTTTACCCACTGCAATAGTCTGACAGTGGGGGCTGCTGTCTGGCTGTGACCTGCTGTGCACGTGCCAGACCCAGATGGGGACTACACAGAGAGAGAGAGAGAGAGAGAGAGAGAGAGAGAGAGAGAGAGAGAGAGAGAGAGAGAGAGAGAGAGAGAGAGAGAGAGAGAGAGAGAGAGAGAGAGAGAGAGAGAGAGAGAGAGAGAGAGAGAGAGAGAGAGAGAGAGAGAGAGAGAGAGAGAGAGAGAGAGAGAGAGAGAGAGAGAGAGAGAGAGAGAGAGAGAGAGAGAGAGAGAGAGAGAGAGAGAGAGAGAGAGAGAGAGAGAGAGAGAGAGAGAGAGAGAGAGAGAGAGAGAGAGAGAGAGAGAGAGAGAGAGAGAGAGAGAGAGAGAGAGAGAGAGAGAGAGAGAGAGAGAGAGAGAGAGAGAGAGAGAGAGAGAGAGAGCAATCAGTTGGGCAATGTTTTATTGATATACCTATAGTGTTATAGCAATTTGGAAGCCTACCAGTGTCTCTATCATTATAATAAAATGAATTCTAAATACCTATATGTTTTGCTGTTTGCCTTTGGTTTTCTTACTATAGAGCAGTTAGAGATCCCCCTGACCCCTTCACTAACCAGGATGTGGGGACAGCTGCCCCTGCAGCCATAGCTCCTGCCAGCAGGTCTCATTCTGAGGTGTTTGGACCACTGCCCCACCCAGCTCCATCCCCTGCCTGCTCCACCAGCTATTGCTGCCCCATCTGGCCCCATCCCCCACCTGCTTCCTGAGCCCCTCCAATCACTGCCTCACCCACCCCCATCCCCTGCCTGCTCCCTAAGCTCCCCTGATCAAGGCATAAACCCATGCAGAGAAAAGCTTTGAGTTGTGGACAGTAGTGAGTCAACATTTTGTAGGCTCATATTTAATGCAACCAAATTCTTATACCAGCGGTGGCCAACTCGCAGCTCTGGAGCCACATGTGGCTCTTCAGAAGTTAATATGCCTCTCCCTGATGCAAGCATATGGTGACCAGTTTCCATAGCCATTACGTCATGTCACATGTTGCGACTACTCACAGTGAGCATATTACTCAGTTTGGACTCAGAAGTTTGAATTGCAGAGCTGTGAGTTGGTCACCCCTGTCTTATACCATTCCTTATTTTCACACGGTTTCATTCTCATTCACACATTATGCCCCCATGGCACTGTAGCCAAAGACACCTTAAAGTGAATATAAAAGTTAATCTATGTCCATCTTAAAATTCTGTTACTCTGTTAGAATCATGGATGCATCAAGGGAAGAGGTCTAACTTTGACTTAGTTCATTTTCTGAGGTGCTGTAGAAAGAGTAGGGAGGAAGCTATGTGCTATGTCCTCCTTAGAGAAGATTGTAAAGTCACATTATCAGCCTCAAAGTTGGTATGCAGGCATCATTTTAACACTAATATACAATATCACATGTTAAACTTGAATGTAAAAAATAATAATATAGATGTATAAAGGTAGATCATGATGAACAAACATTGCTATGGCATTCTGCAGGATAACTTTTAATTATTTAAAGCAAGGTAGTTTGAGTGGAATGGCTCAAACTGGCTGCATTTCTTTACTGTAAATGATAGAACTAAAAGAAGAAAAAGGAAACACTTGGCAAAACAGGTGTGATATTGGGGCCCCAGCAGATATATTTTTTATTGAGCTATGGGTTTTGTAGCATTATAGAAAAAACTAAGTGCTAAAGGCATTTCCACATTCAAAGGCACCTGGCTGAAGCATGACAAAAGGCATGCAAAAGGGAGGAAAATAGAGGTCTTCTCCAGAGCTCCCCCTGCCCACTGTTACGTCTCAGCTCTGTATTCTTGGGGAACCCTGGTACAGGATACAGTCTGTTTGACTCACAAAGGACTCACCCCCCCCTCCCTCCCCTCCTCTACCTAAACGAAACTGATTAAGATGCAGTGAGAGACACACCTAAGACCCTCACCAGATAAGGGTGACGAGTGAATCAACTGCCCTAGGTCTCATTTACATGAGAGATGGAAAAGAGAAAGCCTGAAGCAGAGGCTGCAGTGAATTCTGGGACCAGAGAAGCAGGAGAGCGCTGCATGATGGGGAATCTGTGCTTCCAATGTTAATCAACCCATGTTCACACAGACCCAGCTCAGCATTTATCAGGCCAGTTTTAATCTGGATTTGCTAAGGACTTTTCCCCCCCCAGACACACACACACAGCTCTAAGTTTAATAGGCATCTCGGGCCGTACATTCCCCGGTCCCACTATGGGAGGCCTATTTAAACTTGATTGACTAAAACTCGGTTGCCAGGTTAGGGAATGCTGAGGCAAGAGACCGAGTCAGAGGGGGTATGGGCAACATTTGAACAATGGTTAAGGGTTCATCACAGCATCCAGCCTGCTGGAGCCCTAATCCCAGGTGTTGTCATATCTTTCCCGAGACGACTGGTGGGAGTCCTCTCCACAAAAGGTTATGAGCACCCCAATAATTGCTTTAAGTCTGTTAAAAGACTATAGTAAGATCTGGAAAAGTCATGCTAAGCTGAGGCTTGTGCACAACAAGTAAAAATCCAAAATCCTGATGCTGCAAGCTATCTATTGTTCCTGAAGAAACCATGAGATATCCCATCAGTATATCTGCCACCCATAGGAATCTCAAGCTGGCTCCCAAGTATTTGGGTTACTCCCTAATCTTAAGTGTTTCCTGATTATCAATCAGTTTCCTGAGATGGTCCAAACCAGATAACCCCTTGTCAATAGAAAAGACAATGATTTACACTACTGAGGGTGCTTCGAAGCAGCTAAACTGAGGGTATAAAAATCTGTAAGTGTGTGTGCTGCAAGAAGAAAAGAGAAGAAGAAGAAGCAGGAGGAAAGAAGGAGAA
>NW_005843248.1:158917-165273 GCF_000455745.1 Alligator sinensis | reverse complement strand
GGGCTTGCAGAAGGGAGAAATACAGCTCCGTATAGTAACACAAGCAGCACATTGACAGAATCACCAAGACCCTAGAAACTATCCCTAATAAATGAGCACACCCCAAAGTAATGGGCAAATTTGGTAACACCACACTGGTCCCTGACCATTGACAGTGGCCAGGGCTAAGAGTACAGCTCTAGTTCACTGGCCGCAGTGGAGTGGAGAGAGTACCTGCTTTTTCTCTGCAGGCAGATCCAGGCTGTGTTTGACAGCCCAGGTGAGAGATGAGGGAAACGAAAGTGCATCTTGGGATGCTAGAGACCCCAGGGAAGCCCTCTGTTTTGTGGGTAATGTGCCACATGTTCAAATTTAAAGCCTGGTAAAAACAAGCTACAAAGATGTTCTACATTGAACTTTCATGAAACTTGTTTACATGGGGGGGGGGGGTGTTTCTCATATTTATCCAGTGATAAATGATAAAGTATTTGAGTATGTGTCAGGTTGCAAGTTACTGCATGATTAATGCAATAAATGTGAAGCCTGATGGGGCCATGTTTGACTGATTGATACTAGAGTGTAGAGGTGCATCCAGAAGAACACGCGCATGCCTCTTGCAGCGTCTCAAAGCCCTTTGAGACGCTGCAAGAGGCACATTTGGGAACAAAAATCATTCCCTGTGCTGCAAATTTGCAATGCAGGGGCAAAATTAGATCAGTCAAAAAATACGTTGGGCAAAAAAAGTTGGACAGGGCATGGTCCCTGACTGTCCTGAGGCAACCAAGGCTCAGGTCCTCCACAGAGCCCCTCTGGCAGCCAGCCAGAGCATCTCTATGGCTGGCCCTCACCCCAGTGCTGAAGCACACTTCCTGACCATGCAGGGCAGGCAGCATGCCAGCCACAGGGAGCTGGACCCAGGTTCCTTACTGGTAAGTAGGGGAGGGGCTGACAGAAGTCGGGGGGGCCCAGGGGGGGCCCCCTGCCGGCCCCACCAGGGAAGCCAGAGCTTTCCCTATTCTTCTTCCAATATGTTCTTTCTCCACACAGTGAGCACCAGTAGCTAGCTAGTCCCCGCTCTTCCCCATCCGTGACTAGAGAGAGCAGACATAGAGTGGTGGTAACAAAGAAGAGGAAGCACGGGTAGAAGCTTACTCTTCTTTACTACTCATCATGCCTGTATAGGGGCTAGAATAATCTAGTCCCAATGAATTTTCAATTTGACATCGGAAAGCTTTGTGGAAGATGAGATTCTCTTATTAAAATGGTTTATTAAGGGATTAAACGCTGTAATGTGTGAATTCATGCAGAGAAGAGTAGTGAATGGCTTGCTGTGAGTCAGTGCTTTGTAGGAGCATAATTTTTGTGACCAACTTCTCACACCCTTCCTTATTTCTCATACCCTTCACATGATCTGATTCTCATTCACACATTACACTCCCAGGACAATGTGACTGAAGACACCTTGAAAGTGAATGTAAAAGGTAATCTACGCTCATTTAAAAAACCCATTACTGTGCTAGAATCATGGGTTAATGAAAAGTCAGGTTTGCATACTACTAGTTTGTCTCTCAGATACGTCCATTTAAGTCAAGAAGCTAATGGTACATTAATCTTCTATTCAGGGCATAAGGACATCAGCATCTGAAGTTATTGGAGCGATGTTGATGCTTGTGCATCTCCCTAGAATTTATACTTTTCCATTATAAGTATCGCCATTTTAGCTTATAGAAATATGATTAGCTATCAGAATTTGCCACCTTTTTAAAACTTACAACATACAGAATTTTCTTTTGGTTATTAGTTCAGAGTAACTAGTATGATATCTTTTCTGAGGACATTAAAAGAAAGTAGCAGCATTCATGTAAATTTGCAATACATGTAACTAGACTCCTGGAAGGCATTTGACTTAGTACTGGAAGCTATTCTGATTAGGAGATAGAATGAAACAAAACAAAACAAAAATCAAGGTGCCTGACCTACCTACAAATGGATAAATAAATAAAAATCAATATGACAAAGATTAAAAACTGATTAAATGTCAGGGCTCAAACAGAGGACTCTTATTGAGCTGGTATGCCTCTGGCAAGGCCTCATGGTGATGAGTTTATTTTTCTAAAAATAATTTTATATATAGGCAAAAAGGAAATATAACATTAATTACAATAATTTGTGGATGTCATAACACTGTTAGTTTCTGGTGTCTTTAATTCAAGAAAGTTGTTGACAAAATAGAGAAGATCCAGGTAACAGTCTCTAAAAATAATTAAAAAATTGAAAGTGCCCTCTTATATGGAATAACTAAAATAGCTCTATTTAGTGTACCATAGAAGATTAACTGGTGACTTGATTACAAGCTGTAGGTTAACTATACAGGTGGAAAAAATTGGTAATAGAACTCTTCAAAGCAGGAAAAAGAGTAAGATCCAACTGCTGAAAGACAGAAAAATCAAACTTGGAATAAAATAAATGTATTTAAGAAGCCAAATTGAAGCTCAGTAAGGCGTGCTTCAAACTGTAGTACATGGCACATAAGCAAAAGCTATATGCTTAAATGTTACAAATGACAATGAAACTTCTGATTGCTAAACGTGTGATGAGCAATGACATTGTTGTGTGTTAATATCTATGTTGACACTCATCTTAAGGAATACACATGAAGAGACACATCAAGTGTTATGGAAGAAATATATTGCAGGTAAATGGGTATGTGGCCAAAAAAAGTTTGAAAAGTACTTTAAAGCATCTGCTGCTTGTCCCTGCCAGAGACAGGATACTGTGCAAGAGGTATCTTTGGCCTGATTTAATATGGTCATTCTTACCTGGTAAATCACAGATTTATTAAATCAAGATATGCTTTAATTCAACCATGACTTGGTTGACGGAAGCCCTCTGGCCTGTATTATGATCAAATCACTCCCTTCTGGACTTATAACATATGAGTACTGTAACCTAGAGGAACAGCAGCATAGAGTAATTTGACCTTAAGTCCTACTTCTATGAATATGCCTTATACTATCCCCAGATATTTATTTCACCTTTCTTGGTATTGTTTTAAGTCCGCCATTCCATAGATTTTTCTTTTTTCTACCTCATCTCTGCCCCAACCCAAAAAATGTTTCGCTACTATAATAAATAAAGACCTACTAGAAGAAATGAAGAAAGAAATCTCTTAAATATTAATGGAATTACCTATAAGACTTTGGGGAGATGGGGAAGCATTATGGCTAATTTAGTATATGAGAGAAGACATTTTCAAAGTTGTCTAACAAGTCTCACATTATAGCCACAGAATTTGACTAAAGTATTTTTCGCCTTTTTAAATTTCTATTCTAAACAAAAAAAAAGGATGTTTAACCATAAAAATATTATGTTAAAGTTGTGTTGAAGGTACGGATACACATTAAAGCAAGTGTATTGAAAAGTTATTCTGGAAACTCCAGGTTAGCACACAGTTCTTAATTTACCTTATATTGCTTATACCTATTCGAGATACCATTTTGAGGCCTCTGAGACAGCTTTATAAACTGGAAAGATCCACAAGCCAAATTGCACTGTAGCATTTTCAGTCTTAATTCTAAATTTCTTTATTTGGAGAAATTAAAAGTCAGATTCTTAAAACTGTCTGGACATAATTAAACTATGACTCTCTTACTATAGTCTTATTCCATTATTGGCTGTTCATCCAGAAATATTGGGTGCTAACACCAAATCCTAATGCACATAGCTCTCATTTAGGCAAGAAGTGCAAGGGACTTCTATCACTGTTTGAGTGGAAAGACACTACAACACAGGTGTATTGCCTGTGTCCAAGTAAGTAACAACTCCCACAGTAATGCAGGAATATGGGTTAAATACAGCATTAAAGTAGGCTTTTCAGGTCTTTTTAGATAACTTTTATAATTTTTTTCTCTCTGTAGTACGCTCTTACATTTCTAGAAATGTGTTGAGTTTACACTAACTGTTACTATATTTGCCAGTATGATGCAGCATTTTGTAGCTAAGAAATGCTGGCTTCTCTTTAACTTAAATTATGTAAAGTTTTTTTTTAATGAAGAACATAGCAGTATTCATAACCTTTGAGAATAAATAAAAAATATGGGGATTAGAATCTCCCTTAAATATTAGTGAGTCCATTACTTTTGAAGGAGTGGAATGGAGGACCTAGCTAGAAGCATGTGTATTCAGCAAGCTTTTGTAGATTATTCTCAAGAGTTTTCCAAAGTACCTTAGTTCTAGTTCCAGTGTGCAAAACCTGGGCCTTTCCTGAACAAAGATAGTAAAACAAGGGTATATATTCTGTGATTAAGGTATGTCTATTAGGAGCTAGTCTGATTGTGATAAAATAATAGCACATTACAAAGAAAAATAAAGCCAATTCAAATCATCACAGACCAAAAATCGTTCTACTTGTTTTCATATTTTGTCCTACTCATCTTTTTTACTCAAAAAAAAGATGAGTAGGACAAAATATGAAAAGTGAGTTAAAGTTATTTTTGTGAGATTGTCAGATATTGAGGCACAGCAAAAATAGTTAAACTGCAAATAAGCTTGGGGGAAGGTTCAATTTGAGAACATAATATTAATTTACCTGGATGATAACCTCCTTTTAATCAGTTTTTTATGATAAAAGATGGTAATCAGGTTAAGAAAAGTGTGTGTGTGTGCATGTGTGTGTGCGTGCGTGCATGCACAAGAGTGAGAAAGATGGAAAGTGGAAAGCGGAGTGTTGAAAGAAAAAAGAAACTTGACTAGTCATTTCCTAAGATATTGATGTTTATGGAACTAAAAAGTGGCCACTGTGGCTTCTACCTTTTTATATTGATTTAATTTTTTGTTTTTGCAAAAGATATTAGAAGTGAGGTCTTGCTTCACTATCAAAATCAATGCAAGTTGAAAATCCGAGACTTGGTTCTCAAACACCTCAACATTCCTGAGTTGTGAGAATGATCTGAGGTTTTCATTTGAAAAACCACAGTAGGAGCAAACTTTGGATTAGAATTCCAAATCTCCTCTCCCCCTACTTTCAGAACTGCGGTTTTAGTTAAGACCCAATTATTTTCAAGAATGGAGAATGCATTTGAGAATATCTATCACCAAGAACATAAAAATAAGCTCCTTAGATAAATACAAACACATTTTTTTGTTTCTGCAAAAGGTGATTCATGCCTCTTCTAGGCTGTAAAAGATCTTTAAGAGAGTTCAATTAAAGAGTGGATTAAACTGTAACTGGCTTGCCAAGGTCACTTGCAAGAGATTTAAGAGGAGTTTAGTTATTGCAGAAGAGGTGTAAGATGCCAGAGAATAAAATTACATAATATAGTAAACAAGGAGAAGAATTGAAACAACTTGCCAGTCTTTTCCTGTCTCCAGTACCTACAGCCCCTGGCAGATGTTAGACTAAGGCACAATTGGACGTTCAGGAAATTAATGGTGCCACAAAAGAGGCTATCAGCCACAAACATATTACACAAAAAATGTGTAATATTTTTGTGGCTCGTTTCAGTTGCACCTTAAATTGAATGTGTGGCAGGGTTAGGACCTCACCAATGATTTCTGGATTAGCTGGAATACAAAAAAGAATGTAAGCGTTCCTGTGGATAGTTTAGGCATCTATCCAATGTAAAGAAGCAGTTAAAGGCCAGTAGATGTTTGTATATAAAGCACTATTGTGTGATTGTACACAAGTCATAATAACCTTTAAACACCATGGTTAATTGCCGCTTGCAGTAAACAAACAAAAATGACATGAAATAAGATAAACCCAGAAAAGGGAATGTGACAATTAGGTCAGTACATACGGACACAGTGGGCTTGTACATAAGTTGACAGTGGTGAGTCCCAGTGGGACAGACCTGAGGCTACCCAGCTCCCTGACTCCACAGGTAGGCTTGTACCCAGTGCTTCCTCTAGGCTGGTCCTTAGTGCCTATTTTTAGGACCAACAAAGTCTGAGGTCATAAGAGAGGTCATAGAGGAATGAGTCTGAAACTGCAGAGTCAGGCAGTTGGGTACTGTTCAGCCTTATCCCCTGTGGATGCATACAGCCATTTGCTTCACACTTCCTACATTCATCTGGCTTAATTTAAGTCACATAAATGCAGATTTGAGCCATGTGGGCAGTCATGCTGGAAAAGTGGTGTAAGTAACTGGGGTTGGGTTAGGGTAGTAAACTAGGTAGCAGCATTTAGAAAATCATAATATATATGATCAATAAGTATATTTACGACTACATTAGACTGAAAGCTACAAGGGGTACCATCCAGTTCTTCAGGACAAAGCAGGCTTGGAAGATGGGAAGGAAAGCCACTATTTCCTTAATTTTTCTGCCTAAGATAGCAGAGGAAAAAAATTAATGTAGGCAGAAATTTGCTTTATGTT
>NW_005843248.1:111964-158886 GCF_000455745.1 Alligator sinensis | reverse complement strand
GGGTGTTGTGGGGGGGGGGGGGGGGGGTGGGGTTCTTTAGTTTGTTTTGTGTTTTATTGTGGTCAGGCCTTTACCTGGGGTAGAATACTAAGCTACACCCAAATGACTTGACTTATACTAATGCACTGGACTTGGTTACCTTGTTCAAGTTTACATGATTATGAATCTCCTAATGTTGCCAAAGTCAGTGTGACTTCAGTTTCAATGATTTATTCATGAAAATAAGTTCAGTTATACTGCAATTAAAGAGAAGATACATTAGTATACTATCTCTGCTTTACACATTCACACTTATTTACTGTAGAGTTGAAATTCAAGGTTTTTATGAAAAGAGGTATTTTTCTGCATATTGCTCTTAATCATATTAGATAGAGGAATAAGATTAAATGAGGCCATAACCAGTTTGCTTTCACAATTAAATAATACAGTACATGACTGCCATGTTCAAGTTTTTTTTGTTTGTTTGTTTGTTTTTAAAACTGGTTACATAAATACACAGAAAGAGATCTAATTTTAGATTGAAAGGTTTTTGTTTTTGCTTTATTCTCCTCCCCTCCCCTTCACCCATCCACCATTTTCCTTCAGCAAGATATTGCATCACACAAACTTTAATAGTCCTTTGATAAGTTTGACCACCACTGGCTATCTGAATTTTAAGCACACAGTAAAGCAGAAACAATACTATCTACAGTACAGCACATCAGTAAACTAAGCCTGGATAGGGTGCAATATTATACAGCATAACACAGTAATGAAATACATTTGTTTTGAGTTAGGGCATAGTGAAACTTCATCTATAGTAGAATAAAGGTCACAAAAAGGTTTGTATGGATGCATCAAAAAAAGAAAGAATTCCCCCCTTTGTAAGGGCTCTAATCAATGTATGGGAGACCTTGATTCACATTTCTCATACACTACAGGCTATGACTCTGTTCCCAATCTGTAAACAGGGATGGATAGTTCCATGAGGTGTTCTGAGGATACATGCATACATTTACTACAGCAAGGTACCTAAAATAGATAATCAGTCTGTTCAAAACTTGTTGAGGATCAGACTTTTAATTCTGGGAACAGAAGGAGACAGGGACATCTTAAAGTGAGATTGCACATTACAATTAGATCATGTTGAGAGCACTTACAACTCAAACGTTTCAGGAGTGTAGGGTGTAGCTGTGTTGATCTAAGGAGGTAGGCAGACAAGGTTCTTTGGGTAAATCCAATATCTTTTATTAGTCCAGCTCAAATAGTTGGAAAAATTAAACTGAAATAGTTGGAAAAACATTAGAAAGGTATTTATGCCTGAAAGCTTGCTAAGAAGACTTTTTCCAAATATTTGAGTTGGTTTAATAAACAATATAATGATTTACCCAATAAACAATTTACCCAAAGAACCTTGTCTTACAACTTGAAAGATCGCATATCAAAACTCTTGCCAGGCATGCAGATAAAGGTGCAATAGGCTCTAATGCATGATTCACACAATCCTGCTTCCTGCCATGCCACATGTGCCAGATCTCATCACAAGTGGTTACCAGTGCAGGGGGAGCCCGTGCTTGCAATCCCAGGCTCCCCCTGCATCAACATATAGCAAGCTCCTGGAGCACAGGGTGCATGGATCAGCTCATTTTTTGTGGACTATTTTGTGGCATACTTCTTGTTTTTGATGTCATTAATTGCTTGATGTGTGGCTGGGTCAAAATTTAAGATGTGATTAACTGGTGATTAACAACCACAGTCACCTCCTCAGCTCTTCATCAGCTCCTCCACCCAAGTATCACTACCCTGCCACCTGAATCAGCCTAAGAGTGGCAGCAGAAGCAGTTATGTGGGGTTCCCCCTTTCTGCTTGTTCCTGGGCTCCCTGCTGCCTGCACATCCCTGCTCACTGGGATCCAACCCATACCAGGACCCACAATTGCTGGGCAACTTTCTGCAGGGAGAGGAAGGATGGGAAGTTGCCAGCAGATATGGGTCATGGCATGGTGGCACAGGTCAGATCTGGGTGCATGGGAGCTTCCAGGCACAACCACAGCTGCTGGGTAGTTCCCTGGCCCCCTGCCCTGTCCCCCCCCCCTGCCCTTCCCCACAGGATCTGCTGGGCAGCTGTGGGGCCTGGCAGGGGCAGCACAGTTCCAATATGAGGTGCAGGGAGCTGCTGGGCACATCTGCCCCCTTCCATGGCAGTGCAGCAGCTCTCTTCTCACCTGCTACCCCATTACACTCCTGCCTCCAGACCATGCTCCCTTCCCTTGCTTCCTTTTATCCTTTCCTGTCCTGCTCCACTTACCTGTTGACCAGATGCCCCCAAAGCAACAACAGCAGCATTTGGGGAAGGACCTCTCCCTGCCTGCTCCTAGGCTTCCTGCATCCCATGCCACTTCTGTGTACCTGGATCCAGTCCCTGCCTGACCCTACAACTGAAGTAGGGTCTGGGGAAGGAGTAGAAGAGGAGGTGCTGGGAAGCTATGGAGCCAAGCAGGTGCTGAATCTGGGAATGCAGGGATAGTGGAGGCTGCAGGAAGCCCAGGAGCAGGCAGGGAGGGGGACTCTACCCCTGACTGTTGTCACTGCTCTGGGACTGATTGGGGCAGCAGAGCAGTGATCTGGGGGACAATTGGGTAATTTGGGGGTCAATGGAAAGTGGCAGGGTGATTTAGGGAGTGGAGGGGACTACTAGAGGGTGGAAAGAGCAATTGAAGCAGCATGTTAAGGGCCTTCTCCTCTGGCCCATATTGTGGCTAGAATGCCAACAAGTGGGACAGGCATAGAGAAGACTTTTAGCCACTAGTTATGCCCCTGGTCACCAGCCCTCTAGTGGCAGGTCTGAGGAGTGCATGTTAAAGAAGCTATGAGCCCCTAATGTGACACCAATCACTAGCACATACTAACCTTTACATAGACAAACATTCATTATAATTAGCACCAGCTAACTTTGACATGTAATCTCACTCTTGCTTGATTCTTTAGTATGGGAGTGATTCTCACTAATTTTATTTTCAGTTGCACCTGAAAGCATCACTAAAAGATATAGCATCAGGGCTGAGTATGGCTCTCTGTGTATAAAAGAATTTTCTAGCTGAAATATTCAAGTGAGGTTTACCTAAAACATTTCATATCTCATTTCTATAATTATATTTGTCACTTAAGTGCCAGATTTAACAGAAAATAGAAGACGGTACCCTTGTAACTAATTAAGCATGACATTTTCAGAGGAAGCTTAATGGAGTTTAGCGCCCAGGTGCCACTAACTGTCAGGGCTGTACCTGGGGGGGGGGGGAGGGGAGGGAATCAGGGTGACCACCCTGGACTCCGTGCTTTGCAGGACCCCACAGAGCCAGGCAGAACAGCTGCAGTGACTCCACACTGCCACCAGCTTTATGTCTGGCCACTCAGCAACCCCCACCCCTGCCAAATCCAGTGGCTCTGGCCGCTTAGCAACCTCTCCTCCTCCCACTGCTGAATCCACCACTGGCTTCCTTCTGTCCAGAGGCAGGGCTCCGCACAAGTTGATTTGCCCAGGCCCCTCACCCTGCTCGCATCACCTCTTCTGACTGTCAATAGGTTTTGGGCATATAATGCCTTTAGTTCCTTTGCAAATTGCAGTCTGAGCTGTTGCACTTAACTGAAATCTGTAGAAGAATTCTGTTAAACCAAACATGTGTAAAGACATATTTTATACTCTTCAAAATATCACCTCAACTCTACTTGCTGTTAAAGCCATGGTAAATAAACCAAAACACTTTATCATAATATTTCAACTACCAAACTGTCCTTAGAAATTCAAAGCTAGTATCTACTGGCACCAATAAGAATAAAATCAGGCTTTCATTATATTAATTTGCATAACATTAACCATATTGATTTGCAAGTTTAGTCTTATCACTATCGCTTCTAGCTGTCACTCAATTTAATTAGTCGTCTTTCATCATGCTGACACATTCTTTTTAAAATAGATGAATGAAAGTTGTTCACACAAACAAACAGACCTAATCACTATAATGTGAATATTGTTAATTTATAGCATTCATAACTAGCCTTTACAATATTGAATTCTATCAAGCAATATAATCAGATACTGTAGAGATAAAAAAAAGGAGATAATACCCAGTTTTCTTCCAAGACTCATTTTCAAGATTTATTCTGACTGCAGGAATTTGTAATAAAAAACTGGGAATTTAAATAAAATGTTTTGCTTAATATCACTTGTGGAATATGCCCATCCTAAATCCAATATTTTATATAAAAGCACTTATCATAACACTGAAATGTACCCAACTGGGGCAAATGCTGCTGGCATATTTAAGCAGAAAATTTCAGTTAACAAACATAATCCCCATAATACTAGCATAGAATTTTGTTTGCTTGTTCATGCAATGTGAGCTAATACTAGACAATCTCTTCATAAACCAGCTTGGTATTGCCTTCTTTTTACATTTGAAAAAAGGATAGTCATGCCAAAGCAACACTTCATCAGATTTTTTTAAAAGTTTACCTGAGGATCAATTTAATCTTCTCTCTAAAATCTTACCCACTGTAATCTAAATTGTTTTCAATTAAAAGGAAAATTAACCTGGTCTCAAAAACTATGCCTTGTTCCCATCAAAATTTCTGATTTTGGCTGCCACAAATTTAGCTACATCATGCTTCTGGTGATAGTTCATATAGCTTGTGTTTCTGAAGGATATATTTTAATTTAATAAATTATCAGTTTCATACTTCATACTGCATAATAAGGTACTCAATGTATTAAAAAGGTAATAATGGAATGCAAATATTCTGATGAAAATAAAAATTGTGCCAGCTATAAATCACAGTACAGAATAGAAAATTTAAAAATAAATTTATGTTGGAAGTATAATTCATTTGACATTATTTTTTCAAATGGTCATAAGGCCTTATCATAAAATAAATCATCACTTATACTAAATTTTCAACTGCTTTTTTGCTTATGTCTTCACAGGAATGGTTTTAAAAAGTATAAGTGGGAATCAGATGATCATCTCCCACAGCTAACCAAAACTAAGGTCTCCCATAAGGGAATGGAGATTCCCTGCCAATTGACTGGTTTGCAGGAAAAAGGGCAGGGTTCTCACAGGGCTTCCTGACAGCTTGCCCCTGGGTCGGCTGTCCGGGCGCCAGTACTATCCCTCCCTTTCTCCCTCCCTCTCCCTTGGTGGGAAGGGGTAAAAGCAGAGGATTGTGAGATACTGGGTCTTCTCAAAACCCAAGAGAAGTGTATAGCTGTTCAAGGTAGTGTGAAAGGGGAAGAAATGTTCTTGGTTAAAAGTGGTACAAGTTCCCTACTGAAGAGCCTTATTTCTCCTGCAAGAAAGCCCTTAAATGGCTATATGCTCTCTTTCTATGCTGGCAGAAGGCTTTTCCCATTTATACCTTTCAAGCACACAATTCTAAAAAGATTGTTAGACACAATTTAAACTTTAGAATTATTTTTTTCCAAACATTGAGTTAGTATAGAATATGGGGGCTTGTACAATTAACCATGTCACAATGTACATGTGACAACATTTCTCTATGTGGCTTAATGGCATCATACAAGTACATGAGTTTTGGGGGTTTTAAATGAGTTTGCATCCTTGCAAACTAAACTATACCCTGATGCAGCTTAGTTTGCAATGTTGCAACTTGGAACATTGCAGCCATTAATCAGCTCACCCCCTGGCTGCAAGAGAGGCAGGAAGGTGCTGCAGAGAAAAAGGATCAGCCCCCCTCGCTGCTTCTGCCTTCAGCAGGCTCCTGCAGTTGGCAGGATGCCTGGGGCCACCTGGAATGGGCTAGCTTGCTTTGGGGCTGTGTGGGGAGGTGGCAGGAGGGCAGCTGGGTGTTCTGGTGGCCAGAGAAGGCAGTGGAGATAGTGTACAGGGCATGGGGATGCCCAGACAGACTGGTAGCTTCCTTGAAACTGCCCAGGCTTTCAGCACCCCGTGCACCATTCCCACCACTTTTTCTGGCCACCAGCACACCAAGACACCCTCCTGCTGTCTCCCCACACTGTCCCAGGGGCAAGGTAGCCAATACCTGAGCTGCCCCAGGCATTTTGCCAGCTGCAGGAACTTGCTAAAGGCAGAAGTGGTAACGGGCCTGATCCTTTTTTTCTGTGGAGCCTGCCCACCTCTCCTTTGGCTGAGGAGAGAGCTAACAGATTAATGTCCCCCTTGCCATGGGAGAGGTGGGCAGGCTCTCGGGACAATAACATATATACAGTGACAGAAAAATAAAACCCAGTGTTTCAATTAAAAACTCACCATTTCAATTTAGGGGGCACAGAATGCAACCCTAAGGATTAAAACCCTGTCACATATACAAGCGCCCATTAATACTAACTTCTTTCTTACTATCTTATTTAGACATGGATAAACAACACTGCTTTGAACAAATCTTTTTGGTTATACTTAGAAACATCATAAGAAGCAAAATCTCATAAACCCCTTTAAAAAAAAGAAATACTGTAACATTTGAAGTATTACAAGCTTCACTTGTATGGATTTCCATATTGTCACTTTAGAGCTAACATTTAAGATCATAAACCTACAGTACTAAACAGTTATAGATTTAACTAAAATCTTTTAATAATAGTCACACTGGTGGCTGCTACTGAGTGGTTGCTACACATGAACTAAGTAGCTGGTTATTTGTGTTAGAAAAGGAAGAGACATGACATCTAAATACAGGATTAAAATATTATTCTAACCTATTTCTTTACAAATTTAAAAATTCCTACACTTAAAACCATCCTTGTTGAAAGCTTAAGAATAAAAGCAGCTCAAAAATTTAAAACCTTTTTGATAAAATGTTAGGGTACTTTTTCATGAACAAATCAAAATGCCTTTCTCACTAACTTAAAACCCAGTTTCTTTTTAAGATCTTTAACTCACAGATCATATCTGTGCTATATCCTATGCTGCTTTAAGGCAGCTTTGCACTGCTCCACTAGCACAAAGCTTCTCTAAAGCTGATTGCATGCCAAGAGTTTCAGATAGCATACAGTTGTAAGCCTCTGTATAACACCCTGTTTCCAGGGCCAACAGCAAAGAAAATTGCCATAGTTCAGTGGTAATGGATTCTTTAAAACTATTGGTACCAGCACTACAGAGTGACTGAAAATCTGCTTTAACTTGTATGAGCCTGGAATTGTACTATTAGTTACCCTGCAGTTCAGATTGTGGGCAGTATGTATTAATATGTCAGTGAGATTATCAATGTAGTTAAATTACTTAGAGAAGCTAGAGGCTTTAATGTTGGCAGGGCCAGATGGAATTCACATTGAAGAAACTGACTGAGGTAAATTTCAGAGCCAGAATTCAAATGTTTGAATTCATGGAAGTCAGGTGAGGGGCCATATACTTAGAAAAGGGCAAATAATGTACACTTTTACTTTTCCACGGGGGGGGGGGAGGGGGGGGGGCAAGGAGCAGGTAATGCTTTAATTAGAGTGGGTCCAAGAGCCACTTTAATTAAAGTGCCACTGCGTCTCCTGTATCAGTGTCCCCATGCTTAAAAATAGTGGTGGGGGCACTTGAAATAAACCCAACTAAATCAAATGATCTTTAGTTCAAGTGCCCACCACCATTTTTAAGTGTGGGGATGCTGATGCAGGAGATGCAGGAGGTTGCAGTTGCCATACTCCAGCAGACTCATTTAATCAAATCTGCTCTGACGTGTTGGGATTTCAATGCATTGGAGTAGCCTCCATGCTTGTGTATAGATGCCCAATGGTCCCATCTTTAAGAAAAGGAAGGAGAAGAATCTGGAGAGTAACAGACTAGTCAGCCTGACCTCAATACCTTGGAAGATCATGGAGCAAGTCCTCAAAGAATCTATTATGAAGCACCTAGAGAAGAACGAGGTGATCAGGAACAGCTAGGATTAGGGGTGTAAGAGATTTTTGGGGCTGATACTGATAGCTGATATAAGGAGGCATATTGGCCAATACCGATATGATATCTGATACAGCTGCCTCCAGGTGTTAAGTCTGGTGTGGTGGAAAGGGAGGGAGGAGATCAATGCCCCCTGTGGTAAGGGAGGGGCAGGGGCAGGTGCTTCCCAGGGAGGGTGCGGAGGGTATGGGATAAAGGAGTGGCTCGTGGGGTGAGGTCAGCCCTCACTGCTGCTTGCACCCTGGGAGGGCAGGGGCAGAGGGGCATGTGCTCTCAAACTGTGTGGTTCGGGGCGGGCTGCAGCTGTGGGGTGGAGCTGGAGCTAGTGTTGCATGGGACTTTTCTTGCCAGGGGCTGGGCTCAGATCAGGCTCTGGCTCTGGCAGTGCAACAACATTTGGTGTTCCCAGCCTTCTCCCAGCACTGCTACAGCCTGCTCTGAGCCCAGCCCCCAGCAGGAAAAGCCCCGTGCAGTGCTGGATCCGCCCTACACCCACAGCCCGCCCTGCACCGTGCAGACCAGGGGGCACATGCTCCCCACCGCCCCAGTCTTTCTAGGGTGCAAGCAGCGGTGGGAGCTGTCCCCACTGCATGAGCCATGCTTCCATCTGCCCCCTCCCCACCCCAGATGGACAGTCCGTGCCCCTGCCCTCTCCCTCACCATGGGGAGCAATGATCTGCCCCCCCCAGCTCATTTCCTCCTGCTTCCCCTTTTGACTTACCACCTGGAGGCAGCTCCCCATGCTGCCATCTATGCTCTGTGCTGCACTGCACCTGTGCACAGCATGAGTGTTTATCGGCCCCCTAGGGTACTGATCCAATATTGGATTGATGTACTGGTGCATCTCTAGCCAGGATGAATTCCCAAAGAACCTGACCAGTCTCATTTCCTTCTATGATAAGGTGACAGGCTCCATGGATGGCAGGGTATAGAGCAATGGATGTAATATATTTTGAGTTTAGTAAACATTTTGACACTGTCTATCATAACATTCTCATTAACAAGCTATGAAAATACAGACTGCATGAAAGTACTGTAAGATGGATATGTAACTGGTTCAATCATAATACTCAATGAGTTCAGTCTCTAGTTGAGCTCATAATACATCAATATTTCAATCTCTAGCTGGGAAAGGGTATCAAATGGGGCTCTCCAAGTGTCTTCCCTGGGTCTAGCATTGTTTAACAACTCTATTAATCATTTCAATGATGGGATTCAGTGTATGCTTAGCAAATTTGCAAATGGCACCAAGTTGGATGGAATTGCAGATACTCTCAGGGTAGGGATAAGATCCAGTATGACCAGGATAGAGTGGCAAAATGGTGCACAATCAGTCAAATGAGATTCAGCAAAAACAACTGCAATGTTCTGCACTTCAGACAGAATAACTGCATACACAAATACATACTAGAAAATGATTGGCTATGTTGCAGTACTGCAAAGAAGGACCTGGAGGTCACAATAATTTAATATGAGCCAACCATGCACTCTTGTTGTAACACCCCCCCCCAACCTCTCCTCTCCCCCAACATCAACAGCATAATGGATGTATAAACAGAAGTATCACTTGAAAATCAAGGAACATGATTATTCCATTCTAGCAGTGGACCAGGGCACCTAGAGAAAATTAAGCCTCATCCTGACTACTATGTCAAGTTTTGGGCCCCACACTTCAAGAAGAATGTGGACAAATTGGATGGAGTCCAGTGCAGAGTAACAAAAATAATTAGGGGCCTCAGAAGCAAGACATATGAGGAAAGGCTGAAATAACTATTTAGTAATCTATTTAGCGTAAAGAAGAGAAGACTAAGTGGGGATTTGATAATAGTCTTCAAATATCAGAAAGGCAATTACAGACAAGATGGAGATGGACTTTTCTTTGTGGTTGTAGAAGATAGGACTAGGATCAATGGCCTCAAGCTGTAGCAGAGTAAATTTAGGTTGGAAAGTAGGAGGAACCATCTGACTATGGGAGTGGTCAAGCACTAGAAGAACCTAGAGAAATTGTGGAATCTCCATCCTTGGAAGTTTTCAAGAGTATGGTAGATGGACAGTTAGGCAGAATGGTCTAGTCAGGGATGTTCCTGTCTTGATCAGGGAGCTGAACTAGATGACCTGCCAAGGTCCCTTCTAGCTATATTTTCCTGTGATCCTATGTATGTGGGCAGAAGTGGATTCAAGATTTTATGAAGCAGGGTATGGGAGCAGTGACCAGCACTTCAGAGTGGCTGCACCACTGTCCTCAGATTTCTCCCCTCCCTCTTTCTTACTAGGGTGGCCAGTCCATGCCCAGAGAGCAGCAACTGGATAGTTTTTTAAGTTCTGAAGATGGTAAGAATTCCATCTTTGCATCTCTCCCCTCCCCTCCTCGGCCTGCCCCTGTTAGTGTCCCTGTTGTCTGCCTTGTCCCAGGAGTGGCTGTGTGGGGGTGAGGGCAGTAGCAACAGCAGTGGGCAGACAAGTTCCCCCTCCCTTTTTCTCAAGGAATACTTGGTGGGAGCAGGCAAGGAAGAACAACCCAATCCTGTGCGGGTCAACTGAACAAGGACATTAATTCCCCTCACCACTCATACATCACAGACAGTGGTAGATAGGGAAGTGGGAGATGATGTGTCTCTGAGCACAGACAGGAAAGGGGGGCAGGGATTCTTACCATCTTCAGGACTTAAAGACCCCAAATGCTGCTTCTGCTGCATCATCAGAAATGGGGTGCAGTCATACCACTGCACTGCCTCTTGAGCTGAGCCTGTATGTGTGTGTAAACACTTTGCTATGTTTGTGGGCTGGAATTTAGGAACATTTGGAACTTACTATTTTTCCACTTATTATTTGATTTTGAGTTGTGATAACACTATAGATTTCTTTCTGGTTGGGGTATGTGCATGCACAGGATGACTATTTATTGCTCTTGAATTAACCTTCTGAATATACAGTCTTGACTTCCATTTCCCATTTTAACAAGTATATTTTAGCTGGACTCATTTCAAACTAGGCTATATCCATTTTAAATTAATGTTTTGATGCAGATAACAAACATTTCCTTAACTGAAAGCTTTATAAGTATTTAGATCTTCTGGGGGGGAAAGGAGCATTTTGGGTAGAGTTCTTCTAAAAATGTGGTCACAAGTATGTGACAGATGATGAATGGTTGCAGAGATCTAGAAACCTAGACCCCACAGGTATCCCAACTTAAAAAAACAATGAAAGAGAAAAAGAAAAAGAAAAAGAAAAAGAAAAAGAAAGAGAAAGAAAGAAAGACTTTAGACTTTTATGAAGGTTTATTAAGGGGAAAAAGGGGTAACAACCCAACAAAGTAATAAAACACTGCCCATGCAGGGGTCTAGGTACAACACACAGAACTTAGGGCTATGGCCTGCAAGCCCTTCCCTCACAGTCTAAAAACAAAAATATCCAGTGCAACATCAACCTGCTGAGACCCCGGCCTGTACACCAGGAAGAGGGCTAGCAGTATCATAGTGCGAGGACTAAATGGCCACCCTCGACACTGCAGAGCACCTACTGAATTACCCAACATACCTGGAAGGCAGGCATTGTCTGATAGAGGACAGAATGCTCAAACTCCAGCAACAGGCATGCCCACACCAAAAAGCAGAAGAGCCGCAGGGCATCAGAGCTGGTCCCAGCAAGCTGGTTCCTGCAGCTCTTGAGGGTGGCCCTCTTAGCCTGGCTAAGTAAGAAGTTGGCCAGGGAGATGATACCCCCATTGGCTGCCCAGTACAGGAAGGAAAACAAATAGGTAGCCTCTGAGAGGTCCAAACGTAGAACCTCAAGCAAAACGCTGAGGGCAGCAAACAGCTGTGACAGCCAGGGGCATCTGAGGAAGACATGGTTAAGATCCTCCTCCACTCCTCCCGCACAAAAGGGGACAGGCCGTTGATGCAGCCAGGGCTATGTGATGGACAAGAATGCCAGTGGCCAGTATCCCATGTAGCAACCACCACTGGATATCACTGGTATTTTTGGAGATGGGGGGCTTATAAAGCATGCACCATGCGGGACAGGTTGGTGCGAGCACTAGTACTGGTATGTGCCTCTGCCACACCGTGTCCAGCCGAGTGACAAGGATGCGGGCGTAGTGGACTTGAATCACCCACAGATACAGGGACTTCTGGGGGAGCACATCAAGGCAGATCCCAGTACCACTGTCAGGAAACACGGGGAGAGCAGGCCCACCACACAGATTACTATCCACAACTGGGCCTATGGGCATTGGTGGAAAGGGCTTACCCAGGACATCCCCAACTGGAAGGGCTCTCCAAGCTTGGAGGTGCTCCTCCAGGGTGGCTGCTGCATCCTCTGGGAGAATGGTTTGCACATCCCTTAGGAAGTGGGCAGCACAGCAGACTGAGAGCATGCCCAAGTGGGTGGCCTCAGCTGACAACCAGTCTGGGTCATGTTGAGGCTGTGTCCCAGCTGGATGGTATATGACTGGATGAGGGAGATGACAAAGCTGCTAGAGGTGAGGCTTGGCAGAATGTGCTGCAGAGCTGGGTTATGGACTGGGGGCTCCTGCAGTAACTGTGGAAACCACAGACGCCTGGCTTGGGGCAGGAGGCAGCTCACCAGGACTGTGTCATGCTTTGATAGAAGGGCGGGAGGACACCCCTGTCCAGGAGGGTGGGATCTAGAAGGAACAGCTCCCAGTCAAAACCAAGGCCTCCCACTCAGTCCAAAAAGAAATTAGCTAGCAGCCACCAGGGGAGGGGGTCCTCCCAGTAGAGGAGCCTTTGGAGGGCCAGTAGGTGAAAGGCTGCCACCCTGTCCAACTGGCCAACTAAGCCCTGCCTCCCCCCCCTTGGCCACTGGCAAATAAAGAATGACTCGGGGGAGCCAGTGACGTCCATCCCAAAAGACATCCATAAGCAGTCACTGGTGGTCAAGGTCTGGTGGGGGGTCTGACACAGCGCAATGGTACCACAATGCCACAGCCGCCAGGTTGTTGACAATAAGGACCCGCCCATGGTACGAGAGGGTGGGCAGAAGCCAGCACCATCGCTGCAGGTGTGCCTCCACCTTGACACCAAGATCCTCCCAGTTCTGTGCCAAGAAGACCGACGGCCTGAGGAAGACCTCCAGGGCCTTGAGGCCCTCCCAACACCAGGTAAGATCCCTGGGCAAATTGGGTTGACTCAGAGACTGAGAAGGAGGGTGTCACTCTTGGTCCAGTTCACATGAGCTGAAGAGGAGCACTCATAGGATTGTTGACAGGTGACCAAGGACTAGATGTCACCCTGGGTGCTGATGCAGATAGTCACATCATCTGCATATGCTGTCAGCCTGACCAACATGCAGCCCGCTGAGATGGAGGCAGATGGAAGAGTCAGTCCGGTCAGGCACTGCTGCAGGGTGTGGAGTAGGGGCTCGATGGTCAAGGCATACAACATTTCTGACAGAAGGCAGCCCTGGTGAATGCCCCTGCAGGCTGGGAATGGGATGAAGAGCATGCCATTCACCTTCAGGATGTTTGTAATGTCCTGATGCAGGACCCAGAGGGCAGAGGTGAAGACAGGCCCAAAGCTGAAGGCCTCAAGAGTCTGAAACAGGTAGTCATGGTTGACCTGATTGAAATCTTTCTCCTGGTCCAAGGAGAATAACCCAATGTTGAGGCCAAAGAGGTCTGCAGCCGTCAGCAGGTCTTGAAGCAGGAACGGATTGTCCTGGATGGTCGTGCCCAGCATTCAGTAGCTCTGTGCAGGGTCGATGATGGAAGTCATAATGGTGCGCAGCCAGTTAGCCAAAGCCTTGGCCAGGATCTTGTAATTGGCATACAAGAGGTTGCCAGTTCTTGATGCAGCCAAGGTCTTCTTTCTTAGGCAGCAGGGTGAGGACTGCTCAGCGACAGCTGGTTGGCATTGTCTGGTCCACGAGACTCTCATGGAAGACATGTAGGAGGCAGGGGCTGAGGAGAGGCCAGAAGGTCTTATAAAACTCATCAGGCAACCCATTGATGCCAGGGGCTTTGCCCAAGGTGAGGTCCCCGATGGCAGCCATGAGTTCCTCCAAAGACAGTTCTCATTCATGATGTTCAGCCTCTGATGAGCAAAGCCTAGGGAGGCTGTCATGTAAGCAGCTAGAAGACTCTAGGCAAATTGGTTCAGCTGCAAACAGTTCCTGGTAGAAGGCGATGACATGGTGTCAGATCTCAGCAGGATCTGTGAGCGATTGGCCGTCTGGGGTCAATGACATTCCATGCGGTTTGTTTTCTCGAGGCTGAAGAAGAAGCGAGTCAGGGCGTCAGTCTCTGCCGGTTCTTGGCAGTGAGAGCAGACCCTCACACCCCAGGCTGCACACTCTGCCAACTTCCACAGATGTTACTTGCAGAGCTTAAGGTGCTCAAGCAGCTCCACATCACTGCCAGCATCACGCAGGGCCACCTCAAGCTGCACCACATTCTTCTCCAACTCCAACTCCCAAACACCAGTAAGGTGCCCAGAAATGTGTCCTGCAAGGTAGGCTCAGCACACAAGAGACCAGACTGTGATCTGATATTCCTGATGGCATAATGCACATGCTGTGCAGGTGTGGTAGGTGGTGCCTGGTGATATACAAGTGGTCAAGGCATGCCATGAAGAGCCCACCGGCAGTCGCCTTCAGCCAGGTATACTGCCTTGCATTGGCATAGAGATGAAAAAAGACACCAACAAGGTCTGCTGCTTCCAAAGCAGTCTCCAGCTTCCAGGCTGAGGATGGATAGGGCTCCACCCCATTCTGGTCAAAATGTGCATCAACTGTGCAATTGAAGTCCCCACCCAGGAAGAGAAGGTCATCACCATCAGCAGTGTTCTGCAAGAAGTCAGGCAGTGTCTCAAAGAAGGCGGTTCATTCTCATCCACCGGTGGGCGCATGGATGTTCATTCGAAGCAGGCAGACAGGGACAACCTTTTGGGCTACCGCTGTGTCAGGTGTCAGCTATGGTGATAAAAGGATCATGACCCCTGCACTGAGGGAGTGGCCATGACTCAAGAAACTGCGACTCTTTCAGGAAGCATGCCATTCAGCTTGATTAATTCTGTTGGTGTGTATTTCCTGCAGAAAGGCAATATCCAGTCTTTTCTGGCACAGGAAATCAAAGAGTGCTGTCCACTTCACAGGGTTTCTGCAGTCATTGGCATTAAGAGAATCAAAGTTTGTGGCAGCCATTGGTGAAGGGTGTAGAAGCGGGGACAGGCAAAGACAAAAATAAAGAGAGAAACAGCACAGAGGAGCAAACATGCAGGACAGGGAAGACCAGGTCTACAACTCCCCAGCTGGCGCTTCTCATAACAAGTGCCCAACATCACCCACAAGTTTGCTAAGGTGAAAACTATAATGCTGCATCCCTGGATTGGAGTGCAGCACCACTGCTGCAGCCTTAGTGGATACCACAAATGTCTCAGGTTCTCGAAACCATTAATATATATGCTGTGTTTCCTTCTGGTGGTGCTTGGTTTGGTCTAGAAACTAATGAGGTGTTCAACAGAGTAGCCAGCACAGGGAGGTTCCTCAGAAGCAGGAACAGGTTCCGCCTCTGGGGTGGAGAGGCTCCCTATTGCAGGGGGCTCCATAACTGAATCGGGGGACACTACCTCCTGAGGGAGGGCTTCTGTCAACTCATCCTCAAAGGCAGAATCAAAGTCTGACTCTGAGGAGGAGAAGCTGTACATGTCAGGTACCAAGAGCTGTTGAGCCCTGGGGGAAGCACTTGACCCCTTACCAACACTTTCAGAATCATGCCCTGTGGGAGCAGTGTCACCTGAGGGGTCCTGGAGGGGATATTGTCCCTGATCTCTTAGGTGGGGCAGTCTCCTGGGCCTGGCACTTACTCCCAGAGCCACTTGCGGCTCCCAGAAGGTCCAACCTTCATGTCGACCTCATCAGGCTCAAGGATCTGACAGGTGGGGGGAGGGCTGTTGGACTCTCCCACCACCTCCCTTACCCCCAGGTCACCCCTGAGCACTAAAGGGTTTGCGGGGGGAGATGCTGAGGAGGCAGGTAGAGAATGGTGGCTCTGTTCAGTAACCTCAGCTCCCCTCAAAGTGGCAGGGAGGTCTTGAAGGGATAACAAGGCCTTTTTAGAAGACCCCTTTTTTCCGGGACTTGCCCTTCCCAGCAGGAGGAGCTAAATCCTCCCCTGAGGTGGGAAGAAGTCGGGGCTGGGTCCACCACCACAGAGCTAGCTGACTCTGATGAAGTGGTCTGTGACTGGGCAGGTCTTAGACAATTGCATTAGAAAGGTTTAAGTAATTATAGAAAATCCTAATGCAGTAAACAAAACACTATCCCTAGTTACAAAATGTACAATTGCTGCAGAAGGTTTGAATGCATCTTTCAGGAGCTAGTCTTACATGAATCATTTCTACTGAACCTGTGTATTGAATATAAATTGGCCTAGAAATAAGTTATGTGTATTCACCCTCAACAATAATGTAATATCTAAAACCAACATGAACACAGTATTAGGATATAAGAATGCAGAATCTGCTTTCAGTGTATTACAATCAAGACAGAGTAGAAGGCTCCTATTTTCCATGTATTTGTTTAGATCTACTTAATTTTTAATATATAGAAACACTTTGCAAAGATGCTGTCCTCAAAGCTTGTTAAAATGCATTGGAACATATAGAGTGGCTGAATCTCTCTCTAAATCTGTCACACTAAACTGTATAACAAAATATGAATAACACCAAAAGGGATATACTATACGTGCAGAATTTGTGTTGGCAGCTTTAGTCCATAAGTTCCCTTCCATCTTCAAATAAGGCTTGTTGATGATTGTTGTATTCTACTTATTTCATTCTTTTCATCGTATGGGCACTTTACCTCCTCTTAAAAAAGATCTTGTCAAAATTCTAATGGCTTTCATATGGGTTTGCTCAAGGGCAGCACCCAGAAAACACATATAGGCTCATAAGATGTCTGACAAAAACATGTACTTTGATTTGGCAAGATGTAAGATTTCAGTGGGTAGGGGAAGAGAAGGTCAGATATTCATATAAATCATTACATATCCATTTTAAATGTCATTTATATTGGTGCAGTTCTCCAGGCACAGCTGTTTTCTAACTAAAGAAACAGGACAGTACTAATAATAATTGTTATTTTTTAGTACTAGAGAGGCCCCTGGCTGCCTCTACTATTTTCTTCTATTCATGTCTGTTATGTGCCTTCAGCCCTGAGTTATCCATATTTAATTTCTGTAGATTCATAGATTGTAGTCGGAACGGACCACAATGGATCATCATGTCCAACACCCTGCCCCCAGCAGGAAAGAAGACCGAGGTCAGATGACCCCAGCCAGGTGACTATCTAGCCTCCTCTTGAAGACCTCCAAGCTAGGTGATAGATTTGACAATATATCTAAGAAATATGGTTATAACTGGTGTTTCTTAGAATTCCTGATCTAGCAAAGTACATGCTTGTCATTGTACTTCTAGCCGAAAATGTTACTCTTTCAATCTCACATTATAAGACTTGTCTTGTGTATGCCATTGTTGTTTACCTGGTTAGTTATTTTGTGGAACAGTTCACGTGTTTCCCAATTCCCTGTTCTGGTTCAGATTGCAAAGCTTCTACTTGAGCTCAACACAGGGGTCTACCATGTTTAAGGCCAAAATGAAATCAATTCCTTATGTTGTGTGTGCATGTCTGCATGCACGCTCACATTTCTGTATGTGTGTACCCATAAATCAGTGCTGTACCTTTCACATAAAACAGTTGGAAGATCTTACTTCTGTATTTCTCGAAATCTCTTGCTTTACAAGCATTTACCCAACTGCAACTGTCAGCTTCTCAAAGGATGTACAAAATTGTATTGGATTGCACTGCTGTGAAAATCATTTGGGGGTATGCAACAACCTTAACACTCTAATACATTTCCCACCTTATGATTGATATTTTAATTTTCTTGAACAGGTAATAATGAAAGATTGATGGGTTTTATTTTTAGTGTATATACTTTTATAATAAAGTATATAATAAATGTCTGGCTTTAGGCTAAGAGACCATAACTGTCAATAATGAACAAATATAAAGCCAAGAAACTCTCAGGTGTAGAAACAGTATGAAGTTAAGAATAAAACTTTCTGTCTCTGCCTTGAAATCTGCCTCATATATGTTAATATTTAGGAACAGTACATCACATTATCTGTCAATAGTGGCAACCTTGCTTCAAAAAAATGGAAGAGAGGAGAAAGCAAGAGCCCAAAAAAGGGCTATAAAAGCCTTGTGACAATTTATAATTTAAAGACAATATTACTAAACTCAACCATAAAAAAAAATTGGATAGAATAAAATAAATATATATATGGAAAAGGGCAAATATAGTGCCTATCTTTAAGAAAGGGAAGGAGGAGGATCCAGGGAACTACAGATCTGTCAGCCTCACCTCAGTCCCTGGAAAAATAATGGAGCAGATTTTCAAGGAATCCATTTCTAAGTTCTTGGAGGAAAAAAAAGGTGATTGGGAACAGCCAACATGGATTCATCAAGGGAAAGTCATGCTGACCAACCTGATTGCCTTTTATAATGAGATGACTGGCTCTGTAGATATGGGGAGAGTAGTAGACATGATACACCTTGACTTTAGCAAGGCTTTGGATACAATCTCCCACAACATTCTTGAAAGCATGCTAAGAAACTCTGGCTTGGATGAATGGACTTTAAGGTAGATAAAAAAGTGGTTGGATCATCAGGCTCAAAGGGTAGTAACCAATGGCTCAGTGTCCAGCTGGCAACTAGTATCAAGTGGACTACCCCTGGGGTAGGTCTTGGGGGCCAGTTTTGTACAATATCTTCAACAACAATCTGGAAAATGGGACCGAGTGAACCCTCAGCAAGTCTGAACATGCCACCAATCTGGGGGGAATATTAGGTATGCTGGAGGATGGGGATAGGATTCAGAGAGACCTCCACAAATTTGAGGATTAGACCAAAAGAAATCTCATGAGGTTCAATAAGGAAAAGTTCAAAGTCCTGCACATAGGATGGGAAAATCCCATGCACGTACAGACTGAGAACTGACTGGCTAAGCAGCAGCTTTGCAGAAAAGGACCTAGGGGTTACAGTGAACAATAATCTAAATATGAGCCAACAGTGTGCCCTTGTTGCAAAGAAATCTAATGGCATACTGGGCTGCATTAGTAGGAGTGTTGCCAGCAGATTGAGGGAAATGATTACTTCCCTCTATATGACACTAGTGAGGCCACATCTGGAGTAGTGTGTCCAGTTTCTGGCCCCCCACTACAGAAAGGATATAGACAAACGGGAAGAGTCTAGTGAAGAGCAATGAAAATGGTTAGGGGCTGAGGCAAATGATTTATGAAGAGAGACTGGGGGAGCTGGGTTTATTTATTCTGCAGAAGAGAAGATTGACAGGGGGACTTAATAGCAGTCTTCAACTACCTGAAGGATGGTTCCAAAGAGGATGGAGCTAGATTGTTCTCAGTGGTTAGATAGTGGAACAAGGTGCAATGGTCTCAAGTTGCAGCAAGGAAAGTTTAGGTTAGATATTAGGAAGAACTTTCTCACAAGGAGAATAGTAAAGCACTGGAACAGGTTACTCAGAAGGGTTGTGGAATCTCTATCCTTGGAGGTTTTTAGGATCTGGCTAGACAAAAGCATTGGCTAGGATGATCTAGTTGGGGATGGTCCTGCACTGAGCAGGGGGGGTGGATTAGATGAACTCTTGAATTCCCTTCCAAACCTAATTTTCTAGGATTGTATGATATACAATTTGGTGTTTACTCTGTTTTTGGGAGAGTTAAAAAACAAGCAAACAATGTGCACGCAACAATTGCTATAGTCCGACCTCACAATTGTTTTGAGAAAAGTGGTTTGGGGCCTTTGCACTACAAGAATTCACTCCCATATCTGCCCATCCCCTGTCTGGCAGTTAATTATACCTCCCCCACCTCGAAATTAATCCAATTACTTGTATCAATTATGCCTACTACTGGTCCCTATATCTGCGCAAGGTGTATCACTTTCTTCCACTCTGTTCTCTTAAGATTCTTCAATCTCTTCTCTTAAACCTAGTCATAGCAAATGTTCTCCCTTCCCCTTTACATTCTAGGCATGTCAGGAAATTGGATAGGAGGAGTGGGACAATTTTCATTTTCTACAGGAAGGCTAGGAGTGGGGGAAAGAAAGAGAAGAGTTGTTCTGTGTTGGTGAACTATTTTTTGTTCTGCTCTCTAGTCCTGAAAGAAGGGTATCAGGTCTCAGGAGATGGGGGTGAGGGGAGGAAGTGGGGAAAGGAGGTAAAGGGAGGAGGATGAGGAGGATTATTCCTGGTCTCTGAGCAGATTGAATTGATTGTGTACCCCGAGGAAGCAAGGAAAGCACCCATAGGTGATTTTTCATACACCGGGATACTGTTCACTAGCATGCTGGAGTCACATGATCATTATCCAGCTACATTATTATCCACATAGGCATGAAAACTGAATTGAACACAAGTTGAAACAAGAGAACAAGTTGAAAAAATGAAACCAGATGACAAAAAAGGAAAAAAAAAAACAAGTAAAGAACAATTCATTTCCCCTTTACTCAAACTTCCTAGTTCATTCCATCATCCAGGCTGAAAACTTTTACTGATATCTGAAAACCTTTACTAATAAGGGAGAAGAAACCCAAAAGACAACAACAACTTGGGTAAATTAGTTATCACAGGAAGACTTTGGAACACCAGTATGCTGAAGTCATGAAAGCTATATTATAGGATTGTATTAGATATGGTATCTCCAGCAGAAATAAGAAGTACAACTACAAGTCATTGTTCAAGGCTCTGGTGAGACCCATTCTGGAACACTATACAATTCTGAGATGCCACATTTAAAACAGATTTTTTAATTGAAATTGGAACAGAGAAGGGCTACTACAATGACAAGGGGAATGGAGGTTCTTGGTAAAGAAGACTAAAACCACTTTACTTGCTTACTCTAGTGAAGTTAAGGTAAAAAGAGGATAAGATTGTTGTCCACAATTAGGGGGCAAGCACAAGCAAGTGGGAAGAACTATTTGAAACCAAAGGATGTTGTAGTCATTTGTTCTTATTTCAGCAAAGTGGTTACAAATATATTTATCTTATGAATTAGAATAAAGTTTCTAACCATCTGATCAATGAGGTTCTGGAACAGCCTTCCAACAGTATCACAATCAAGAAAACTTGTTTCACAAGGGAGCTTGATCAGTATAAAATTGGGGTTCTAGGACATGATTGCATGTTAGAAAAAAAAATGGATTATGATACATTAGGTCTTTTCTAGCCCCTCATTTAATTCCAGATTGCTTTGGCATTGTGGACATTTCCACTTACTTCCAGAGTAGGCTTTATTTAGCTGCTAATGCCCTCCTCAGCAGTGATTTTAGTTTCAAATTTCCTTCATTCAATACTGACTTAAAGTGACTTCACACAAAATGACACATTTAATTTGAATTTGTTTATATGCTTGCTTTGAAATACACATTGTTTGATATTAGCAGGCAGGGAATGCAGTGCAATATTTTAGCTTTGTGAACTTTCATAATTAAACAAAGTTTGAGTGATCTATATAATAGTTTGATATTCTTGGCTAGTATTACAAAACTCTGGCACTTGAAAGAATCCACATGTCTTTACTTTTGTATTCGTACATGCCATTTAATCAGCATTCTACAATATGAAAAGCCCTTCAGTAACCAACTGCTCAGTAGCGTATCTCTGACACATCTAGTAGTCTCAGAGAAAAATATAAGCTAAAATCTCTTGAAATAAGAGGCAGCTGGCTCACATTATTTTGGTAACACAACTATAAAAGTGTTTCTGACAGGAGAACAGACTATATTCTTATGAGGGCAGAGTATGCTGGTTATAGAGTATGTCTAGAAATTGTGCAGATGAATCATGAACAGAACAGATGGAGATGGATTTCACAAAAAACTCTGCTCTACACTGCTTCCAGCATTCCTAGCAATGATTATCTCTTCTAATATCAATGTCCGATTTGATTATCAGGAAGTAAAACAGTTGCCATACCACATATGATTCATGATCATAACAATTACATACAAAAAACCAGAAGGTATATACATACATGCATAGATATAGGACAGTGGTTCACAACCTTTTTGCCCCACAGGCTGGATGAGCAGTGCTAGGTGGGTCCCACTGTGTGGGGTTGGTCTGGTGGGGGCTGATTCAGTCATGTGGGGCTTGGAAATTTGGCAGTGTGAGAGCAATGGCAATTAAAACTGCCACCCTCCCCTGTTATGACATTTTTGGAGCTGTGGAGAGCCTGGCAGGCCAGATAACATGGCTCCATGGCCCAGTCTTGCCTGTGGGGCAGGGATTGAGCACCACAGATACAGGAAATCAGATTCAAGATGTATGCAGGAGATGCTACACTGAACCTTATGCCTTGATGAAAATGTTACAAATGAAACACTTCCCTTCCATGTTTATGTATTATGATAGGAGCAGAAAGATTTGTAGATTCTTCAGTAAGAAGTCAGCTTCCTAGAACATCACTAAGCAATAGCCTTGTCACCTGCGACTGGCACTAGAGACTCAGTTTTCCTTTGGTTTGTATGCAGGCTCTGCAATCCATCAATGAAAGCCTGGGGCAAAATGTAGCATCATCCCTTAGCCCATACACATTTGGTGGAATTCTATTGTTCTTTCATTTCTCAGAAATAAAGATTTCATCATTTCCAGATTCAAAACGTAACTGTCTTTTTTACAAACTTGCTTCCACACTTCCCTATAATGGGAATACAAATGAGGAAGTGCTCATTTGTTCATTTACTCATATTTAGTGGTACATGCCAGCAGATAGTGCCTTCTCCTATGGATCTTTGTGTCCATTTATCATCCTTAAGCAGCTCTGGGCTGGTCGTCTTCCTGTTCACTGGAAGTGTATGCAGGTCCCTACTCTAAAGCCATAGGACACAGAAATGTAAAAGTTCATCATAGCTGTTGTAGTGTCTGTGGAAGATCAGCAACACAAGTATAGGGGAGATGTCTGCTAAGGACTGTTTCATAGCCTTTGACAACAGAGAAGGTTATTCTGATATAAGTTAGCCTCCGTTTTGGGATATCCTGAGTTAAAACTAGGCCCTAGTGAATCATGCCTATTTTATGGATGTAGAGGAAGAACTGAAAGGGGAACATTTGTTTAGACTCAGGGTGCCTGTGGATGTGCTGTGAGGCTGCTGTGGTGTGCTGTAATTACAGGGCATCAGAGCAGACTCAATTAATCGAGTTTGTTGGAATGGGTAATTACCGTGCTCCAGCCAGCCTCCATGTCTTGTATATCAGCATCCCCACACTTCAAAATGATTGCAGTGACACTTAAACTAAATCTCGTTGAACAAGCTTTAGTTTAAACACCACCACCACCTTTTTGAAGTGAGGGGATGCTGATACATGAGATGCTGCAGTGCTTTAATTAGAGCAGCTCTCTAAGCCACTCTAGTTAAAGTGCCCCCACCCCTAGAGTATGTGTAAAAGTGCCCTCAGAGACTGCAGACTTATTGGAAGTTTTTCTAGCTTTCTATAATCCACTTTACAATTGAGATTTTGTCCAAGTTAAGGAGAAAACAGCAGCTCAGCTTAATGAAGTGGAGGTTTATAAATCCTTTCATGAGTCAGCTGTTTTCATGAAGAATTCAGCATGTTAAAGAAGTCTCAAGAATGGATTTTTTTAATGTCTTAAAATGTATTAAGATTTTTCCATTTTACCACACAAGCTGAGGTGAGGAAGTCATCTGTTAAGAAAGGAATAAATTCTGCTAGCTAATGGTATCAGAAGATTTTGCTTGCTGACAAGACTCCTGAATTTTGGACTAAGAGACAACAACAGTTTATTCCAAGCTTTGAAGAAGCTACATTTTAGACTATAGTGTTGACCCGTCTCAGAAAATAACAACATGTTGTAGGCTGGTTATGACTAATAGCCATGTACGGCTATTCAAGAAGATATAGATTTTACACATTAATTACTAAAATTATATCAATTATATATGTAAATATTTAGTGCTTTGCATGTTCACTGTAATACCTTAACAGCTTGCTGAAAATGTAAAAAAAAATCATAAAAGAGAAGTTTTTGGTTATGTATGAAAACAGGACACAGAAATAATATACTGGTAGAGGGACTAATAGTTTTTTTTTATTTTTTAAATTAGGTTAGAATATTTTTGTAAATATTTACATTAAGCTTTCAGTTAAATGTAAGCATTTGGTTATTAAGCAGTCTCTTGGCATTTTCCATTTTTAAAAATGAACAGAAGTTACACCCAAAATGTAGACTGCAGTCTCAGTTAACAGGCATATGTCTGTTAAGGGCTTTGTGGGATTGCTAAAAAGTGTGAGATAACCCATCACAAGTAAGCTGTAAAATCCTGGCAGGAACAAGCTTCCTGTACTTTTACTGTGAGGTGTCAGACCACACCTTGAACCTGCCTGGCATAGCTACTCATCCTGGTCTACCTCCTCATCAACACTGGGGCAGACACAGGTGGCCAAAACCCTCCAGCTGGGCCTAGCTACAGGCACACTCCCTGCCATCACAGTGGCTAGCCAAGGTCAGCTGACCCTGCACCGCTCACAATATAAACTCCTAACCAGGAAGAGAAAGTGTCTGGGCAACAAGATTCAATCCAGTGCCTAGGCTGTTGTCTCCTTGGCTTATGGCTACAGGCTCCCTGACAGACTTTCCGGATACCTAACCTGGCTTGCCAATGGACCCTGAGTTTGGTCTGACCCTTGGATACCTGATCCCATTCTACCTTGATTTCCTAGATACCTCATCCAGCTAGCCTCCTGACCCCATGCTCTGGCTGACCCTCTGGATCTCTGACTTGGTTCCCCAGATGGATCTTCTGGAACCCTGGCTTCTCTGTACTCCAACTCTGCATGCTCCCTTTGGACCTCAGCTGCTTCTCCTAACCCTAAGTTGACCCCCAGCTCTAGTTGCCTATGCCCTGGCATGATAGGAGGTAGCTAGGTGGGGTCAACAAAAGAGTTGTTAAAGTGTTCCCCTCACCCCCTAGATGCTGCTGACAGGAGGTGGCAGGGCTGGGAAGAGGGGCTGTCTGGCAGCCTCCTGGAAAGCTGATGGAGTGCCCCCTTCTGCTGGTTTGGGCTGGTGCAGACTCTTAGCTCCCCACACATCATGTTGGGTTCAATGGCTCCCTAACTCATGGCACTTTGTATAAAGTGCTGTGAGTTACAGCACCTCCCTGAAAGGCTGCCTGCACTTACGTACATGCCCTCAGGTTGAGCTGCAGGCTGTACATATCCTTACACTTGTCTCCACTAAGATTTTACAATAGAATAGCTAAAGCCTGTTAGTTATCCCACAGTAACTATCACACCTTCTCAGCAGTGAAGACAAATATCTCAATACAATGCATTGTTAAAACTGATTAAGAAAGCAGACACTAAGTTTTGTTCTTCAAAGTATGAAGAGGAGAGGAGAGGAAAATGCATTAGTAATTGTACATATTTTACCCTCATCTGCAGAAAATAAGGCATTTAAAAGAAAGACAAGGTTCTGAAAACCATCAACCTTAGACAGGTTACTGAGGCAGACATCATTAATAGAATAGTTTTGTTCTTTGTAAATATGCATTTTTACCATGTTTACCACTGAAGATGATTATGTTCTTTATGTCCATCCCTGTGTAAAACAAACTTTATTTTTCCCAAAGTAACCAATAATAGACACTTTCACTCAACTGAAGGACAGGCAGACAATTAAAACTACTCTCTGAATACATTTCTGTCTACCTGAATGTTTGTTTAATCTCTACTAAAGGTAAATATTAACCTTTTCCAACAACAAACAATTGTCTGGGGCAACTTGAGGAGCAACAAAATGCTGAGTAAATTAAAATAGTAAAATAAATATGAAAAAATTAAATGAAATGCTGCTCAGCTTTTCTTCGAAGAAATCTGAAACTAAAAGTGTAATAAAGAGGCACTGGAAAAAATCAAATCCAGACCAGAAGAAGGAATTTTAGATGTCCCAGCCAACATTCATATCAGTCTAAAACAATATGAGAGACTGAAAGGAAGTTTTAGAGGACATTTCTTTACTAAAAAAAAACTAAATAAGCAATATATGTAGTGAAACTTTGTTAGCATTAGTATTTTAGGAAAATAACCTGATTTTTTTAAAGTTCTGTTAATATAACAGTCATGAATAATTCACATGAGGCTACCAAACACACAGTAGTATCTAAATGAAAAGATAACGGTTTTCCTTTGTAACCAACTACAAAAATAGGACACTGGGGCAGAACTGGATATTGTTGTTCTGAGGATGTTTCACTTGAAGTTTTTATTTCAAATTCTCTTTCCCCCAAAAGCTAATTAATATTCACAATGAAGAAAATGCTGAAAGGTTGATGGGGGCATTGTATACAGATAGATAGATAGATAGATAGATAGGTTTCAAGAGAGTTTCAGATCCAGTCATTTAAATGGCATTTAACCTCTTTCTCTCTATTGTACAGAAGCAAATCTTATTTATAAAATTGCAGCAGATTAAAAATATGAAAAATGATTTTAAATATTTGATGTCAAATGTTTGCTTTGAAAATATTTGCTGGATGTGGATAGTCAGTTTATAAAGACCTGTTGCCTATAACTCAAATATTTGCAGTTATACTTTTCCTGTAATGTTATCATAGGCTGTAAGACTTTGATAAAGCCAGATGGAAACCTGCTGAAACAAAAGTGTCTATCTATATGGTAGTAGATCAGTGAATAATTGTATTATGATGAGGTTTTGTTTAGTTGGTTTGCATAAATGCTAAGAATTAGCGACATCAGAATAGAAAGTCATACAGTCATATCTCATATGACAGCACATAAACGTACGCACATAAACCTCTCAGCATTATGGTCCTAAACACAGGCAGAGCCAAGATTTTTAAAATGGGGCTGTGGTAGCAATGACCAACACTGAAAAGGTGGCTGCACTGTACTCTCAGCCTCCACCCCCTCCCTGGGATGGGTAAGCCACACTGCAGGAGTAGCAGCTAGGGCACAAGTAAGAATATCCAGAACACTTTAGGCTCCCCTCTGTTCCCCTCCCATGCTTAGTGGCACCTCCCCTCCCATCCCCTCACATTTCCCTCCCTTCTCCCCCTGTGTCTCCCTGCTCTTGACACTGCTAGGTGCAGGCAGACCTGCCTGCTGTCACTGCTGTCCTAGCCACTCTTGCCCCACTCCAGCTGAAGCTGCGGGGAGTGGCTGTGCAGGGCTTAGCTGGGGACAGCAGTGGTGGTAGGCAAGTTCCCTCTCCCTGTGCCTGCTCCCCGGCTGGTAGAGAACCTCCGCAGGGGGAATTAGGCAGAGACGGGTGCCTGCCTACTGCTGCTGACCCCATCTCAGCCCAGCAGGACTAGTGCAGGAGTAGCTCTGGAGCTCCCCACTATTGCTAGAGGCAATAACAGCAGCAGGTATGTAAAGGGTGGGAAAAAGGAAGGGGATGTGGGGAAAAGTAAGGAAGGGGGTAACAAGCACAGCGGGTGGATATTATCTGTTCCGTGGACTTAAAAATAAGTCCAAAGTTTATGTTATTGTTCACATAGCATAGTCCAAAAGGGGAGGTACAACTGCACCATGGATCGTTTGGATTCGCCCCTGGTAACCAAGCACTTTTTAAGGTCCTGAAGATCTTTTTGTGGGTGGAGGGAGTTGTATTGTGTGTGTTTTTTTAAATCAGATGTGGTGTAAATATTAAGAAAATTTGTGTGTGTGTGTATAAATTAGCTGATGAAACAAATGTCATTGTTACTTAAACTACTACAGACTGTCATAAAAACAGAGTATTAGGATCATTTAAATATGTATTGAGGCTTGTTTTAAACCTATTTTCCTCATAGAATACAATAGCACTTTCAGAGCTTCTGGAATTTCTATCATGCAAGCACATATTTTGGCACATGTATTATTTACCTGACAAAATATGATGGCCTTAGAAAAATATAGCTATGGCCTATCATGCAAATCCATACTTAGCTAGGTTTTAGGAAATGGATTTTTGACATGATAAAACCTTAAAAGCACCTCACTGAGCTATTAAGGGCGATAATGTAAATCTTTAGACTGTGAATCATTCCAATCTGATGGGTATGTGTATGCACTAAGCCTGAGTACTGTATTATAAATCTTGCTGCCAACAGCAGAACAGGAATCTGTAGAAAGCAGGTTTGAGCACATAGTAAGTCTGACTCTTCTGATAAGCTAGAAGTGTAAGCTGTTGCTAGAAAAATTTGGTCTTATGCTTGATGGCATTCTGCCTAAATAAAAAAAAAAAAAAAAAACCTTCCCTGAAACAAAACTACAAAAAAGATACAATTTTTCCCTGAACAGTTTTATGTTGGAGAAAAAGAGAACAGCAGGTCCGAAAGCCTAGATGCATACATTTTAAATTCCAAGAGCCTTGAGACCTTTCTGAGAAAGAAAGCTTACCTGAGTGCACTGCTGCTGTTATTGAAAAGAGAAATCACAACAGCAAAGGTAAGTATTCACAGTAAACAAAAGTTTACATGTGTGCCTGGTGCAGGGATGGAGATATTTGCAAGTCTGAGATATCTGAAAATACATTCATATTTGATGGAATAAAAGGCTATAAAATCCAAATCAGAACATGAGGCAAATACGTAAAGTATAGGATGCTTTACACATACACGACTCAGTGAGTCGTGTAAGAATGAAATTTTCTTTCCCTTTCCACATTAAAATGACCATTTTCTAGCATCTACCTAACCATTTCTGGCTCCCAGTTTACACTTTTGGCATGTAATCCTGCACACACAGACTACACATGCTTGTACATAGCTGTACACCTCACTAGAATGTAGATGAATATAACTATTGATTAGTAGACATACAGTTCACACAAAGACTCTCCTTAATATCACGCACCAAAACAAGACTCACTGAAAATGGAACTAGATGTTATCATAAATCAGTAGGCCTTAGATTAGAAGGCACTGGGGAAGCAGGGCTTAGATCAGAAGGCCCTGGGAGGTGATGCCGTTATGCTCTGTAGACTCTTCACAAGGCCAATGGATAAGAGTGATTGATAAGGACAAGAAATCAAAATAAGGGCAGAATATAAAAGGTTCCGGACAACCAGGTAAATAGGTTTTGTTGTGTGGTGAGAACTAGGATGCATATACTATAAACACAGAGTTGTTTTGATTGGTGTATAAAAGAGGGTCTGGGAACACTTGATGTTTTGTATTATGTTTGGAGGACATGTCCATGAATCACGCTTGTACTTTATTACAAATATCGTAGCCTAAACCATGTAGTGGCTGTTATATGTTAGTGTTTAGGTGCTTTGTTGACAATTAACCTAACTCAGCTTTTGTCACAAGTAACTGAGCCTTCAGTCATTCGTTCTGTAACGAGGTCTTCAGGTGAAGCACACTGTTTGTAGTGGGAACACAGACAGCATCCCGACACAGCATGCACAGATTGAGGGAGCCTGATGTGACTCGTAATACTTGCCTCTTCCCTCCCGCATCACCTGTTTCCAGACAACACTGATGTAGTCTGACAACACTGGTGACCACTCTGACAGTGGTGGCTGTGCATGCAAGTTCCAAAAAATATGACTGGGGAAGAAATATGACTGGCCCATGTTTTAGCCTGAATTGCTAACTGAATAGGGAACCTAAAAGGGAGCACCAAAGAGGGATCTTTATGATGCCTGACCTGTGGCATGGTGGTTAGAGCACTGGAAAGTCAGGGTCAAAACCTGATATGCAGGCTGAAGCCCTCTTCAGGTGAGAGGGTCTAGAACTTGAGTCTCTAGCTACATAGGCAAGTTACCTAACAACTCAGCTATTTGAGTTAACATGGTGTGTCTTCCCCACTGGTCCCCCCACTGCCCCATGCCATATAACAGCCACTGTTAATGGGTTTCTGACTGCCTATATTTTCATGCATTAGATTCCAGTAGGAATTGGTAACAGGAACACATAGGTAGCTGTATGTATGCCCAGCTAATGTGTTACCTACTGCATATTCTCTATCTACCCTTGTCCACTTATGCATCTACATTTTCAGTGAAGAAAAATCACTCCCTGAACAGAAGTGGCAATTTTTAGCATTCACATTACTAAAAGGCTGCCATTTATATGCACATTTGGAAATGTAAATCTACCTAAAAGGCATTACTATTTCTATCAGTCAAAAAGAAGCCCCTCACACACTACCCACTCACAGTGTAATGCCTGACTAGAACTGAATTGCAGAAAATCCCTCAAAAAAGCCCAGAATCTCAATTTGGTTAAGACTTACACACAGGCAGGCAAATAGTCCTGATGTTTTTTCTAAATGTTAAGATGGTTTCAACTCAAGTGATTTACAGATTTGCATTATTAAATGGAAAAGTCAGACAGACAATATCCACGTTGCATTCCACATAATAATAAGTAGGTTGAAGGCATAACCCTAGAGCATGTGAACAGATGCACTTACAGAGACTTCTTGATGAATGAGAACTGCTACTGCTCCCAGGAGACTGATGAAACTGAGGTCGACTTAATCATTTAGAACATCATTCACATGGATGTTTGCTAGAACTACTCAAAAGTAACTAAATATTAGAATTCTGGTTAAGTGCATGCCTAATTATGACAAGAAGAACTGAAGGGTGACAGTAACAAATAGACAGATTTTGTCAGGCTTTTTCTGTGAGTACGTTGCTCATATTTAAAAGTACTTGTACTTCCTGTTCGTTTTGACCCAGCGTTCATTTTTCATTAACAGTCAAAGAGTTAAATTTTGGTTCTATGGCTGCACAGAGAAATAAAATTTCAGCTTGTATGCTCATTTGAGACACCACTCTGCCTGCCTCCCTCCCCCAATCCCAAGTAAAACTCCCTTAACTTACTTTTCCTATTGGAATTACTCCTTGAACAAATACTCTTCAACACAAAAAAGAACACACTCACAGAAACGCAGTATTTTCCTAAAACTCTCAACTTTAACTCATTCACTACTCTCCTAAATTTAAACCTTTGCCAAAGACACTCGGTACCTGAGGGGTTTCTTTAAGTCATCTTTACGATGAGCTACGCTCATAACCAGTAACAGAGGAGAAGCAAGGAGAAGCAATTGTATTCAGCCCAATTACTGACAGCTTATATCTGAAGCATCATGTTCTCAGTGACCAATCCAGTTTAGTGATCTATCCAGTAAATAAAAAAAAAGGTCTGCTTTTAAAAAATGAAATAATTAATACAACCGAGGAAACTATGATATGCAAAGCAGTAGAAGTACTCTGACTCTTCCCACGTGTACATATAAAAAAGAAAAAAAGGAATAAATTGTTCTTTTAGTAGGCTTGATTATGAGCTACATCTTCCATCTGTTCAGAAGATGGGTAAGGTGCTCCTTTGCTTTCATCAGCAAATTACCCACACCAGGCTCTGAATATTAGAGAATGCCACTGACGTAGGGTCACTAATTCCCTTCTCATGCAAGAGTGCAGATCAGATTCAGTGACCCAAGAGGACTCTTCCAGCCCTGTGTAAGATGGACTGTTGGTCATCACCTTAGAACGAGGTACCTAGTGAAGCTAAATTAGCATAAAAAGAGCATAGGCTCTAAGACTGCACTATGTTACATTTGCAGAAGTCCAGATATATTTTATGTAGTACAAGTCAGTGGTTCCCAAGATTTTGTGGTCAATAAGCTGTTATCAAACATCAACCTTTCTATTTCTAGTATATCATACATGCTTAACATCAAGCTTTTCAAAGAAAACAATATAGAATGTAACATGGGGCCTGATGAAATCCATTGATGAAATAAAACCTATTTGCCAGAATCTCATTGATCACAATTTGGGAACCACTAGTGTAAGTAATATCTTCACTATTTTACGTTTCATAAAGCTAATATATTTCAGTCTTGCATGTTGCAATTTTTAGTCCACGGACAGATGTTGCATTTGCAGCACTACAAAAAAATGTTCTCATATGAAAAATGGAATTTCTCTGTAGTGCTACATACAGCATATAATTCTTCACTGGCTCACCACTCCAAAGGTGAAGGGAAAGAAGGAGAACAAAATTCAGTGCTGCCATTACCCAACAGCTTCTAGAGGGACTAGACGTATTCAAATCAGCAGGTCCTGATGATCTCCACCCCAGAGCGCTGAGGGAATTAGCAGAGGTCATTGTGGGACCCCAGCACAGCTTTACGAGCACTCATGGTGCTCTGGCGAAGTGCCAGAGGACTGGAAAAAGGCCAATATGGTCCCCATTTTCAAAAAAAAGGGAGGAAGGATGACCCAGGAAACTATAGGCCCATTAGTCTTACCTCGGTCCCGGGGAAGCTCTTTGAGAAAATTATCCAGGAGCACATCTGTGAGGGACCAGCGGGGGAGATTATGCTTAGGGGCAACCAACATGGGTTCATTAGAGGCCGGTCCTGTCAGACCAACCTGGTGGCCTTCTACGACCAGGTCACAAAATCCTTGGGCGCAGGTGTCGAGGTGGATATAGTCTTTCTGGACTTTAGAAAGGTCTTTGACACTGTCTCTCACCCCATTCTCATTAAAAAATTAGGCGACTGTGGCGTCGATGCCTACACAGTCAGATGGGTTGCAAATTGGCTGGAGGACCATACCCAGAGAGTGGTGGTGGACAGGTCATTTTTGACCTGGACAGATGTGGGCAGTGGGGTTCCCCAGGACTCGGTCCTCAGGCCCGCACTGTTCAACATCTTTATTAGCAACTTGGACAAGGGGGTGAAAACCACCTTGTTCAAATTTGTGGATGACACTAAGATGAGGGGAGAAGTGGGCATGCTAGAGGAGAGGGACAGGTTGCAATTGGATCTGGACAGGTTACAGGGGTGGGTAGATGAGAACAGGATGGGTTTCAACACTGACAAGTGCAAGGTATTGCACCTAGGGAGGAAGAACCAGCAGCATACCTACAGGCTGGGGAACTCCCTTCTCATCAGCATAGAGGCAGAAAAGGATCTTGGAGTCATTATCGATTCCAAGATGAACATGGGCTGCCAATGTGAGAACGTGGTCAGGAAAGCTAACCGCACCTTGTCATGCATCCACAGATGCATCACAAGCAGGTCCAAGGAGGTGATCCTCCCCCTCTACGCAACACTTATCAGGCCACAGTTGGAATACTGGGAGCCACACTTCAGGGGTGATGTGGCCAGCATTGAGAGGGTCCAGAGGAGGGCCACTCGCATGATCGGGGGGGCAGCAAGGCAAGCCCTACGAGGGGAGGCTAAGTGACCTGAACCTGTTCAGCCTCCACAAGAGAAGGCTGACAGGGGATCTGGTGGCCATCTTTAAACTGGCCAAGGGGGACCAGCAGGCAATTGGAGAGTCCCTGTTCCCCCAAGCACTACCAAGAGTAACAAGGAATAATGGGCATAAGTTGACTGAGAGTAGATTCAGGCTACATATCAGGAGGCACTACTTCACAGTCAGGGCAGCTAGGATCTGGAACCAACTTCCAAGGGAAGTGGTGCTCGCTCCTACCCTGGGGGGTTTCAAAAGGAGGCTAGATAATCACCTAGCCAGGGTCGTTTGACCCCAGTATTATTTCCTGCCCATGGCAGGGGGTCGAACTTGATGATTTGCTCAGGCCAATTCCAACTCTACCAACTATGAAACAGCCTTCCTGTTCTCCCACCCAAGGTAAGAGAGCAGAGAGCAGCCCTGAGGGAACTAGGGTCTGTCCCTCCCTTCTGATCACCCAGGGATCCACATTTTTCCATGATTAAAATGAAACACAACACTATGCATATCTATATCGATAGATAGATAGATAGATAGATAGATAGATATAGTGGTGTTTCAGTTTAATCATAGAAGAATGTAGATTTTGGGTTCCTTTTTTTAAACTGAAAATTGGGGGTGGTTTTTAAATTAGACAAAACCTGGATCCCTGCTGATCACAGATAGACTACCCTCTCCCCATGGCCAGAGAACAGTCAGGCTGTCAGTCATTGATTTCACTGACAGGCTCGCCTCCCCTACTGGGGGTGGGAGTAGAGCCACCCTGAAGATCATACTGCTAAGTGCTTTCACAGAGACTTTGTAGTGGTCCATCTGGGGAGATCTGCATATCGTTCCTCACCTGCAACATTTTTGTATTGCTTCAATGTGAGATTTTCCCATAACCTTAGAAAGCACCCATGTAAAGGTTTTATAGCCATTATAATATAGTATTTTAATTTAAGAGCTAAAAATTTCAGAACCTCTTATTTACCCAGGTAAATTTATGAAGTTTAAGTCTTGCTTTATTGTTAAACATCCATCTGCTAGTATGTGTAATGTTCTATATCCATGAAGCTGCTTAACAATAACCTACTTTTAAGAATTCTGTCTTAAATTGTAACACCAATTTGGCAAAAGATACAAATGCCTTCCTAATTTTCTTTATGTAATCAAATATTTTATCCACTATTGTGGTTGTCTATATTAACCCAGGGCTCAATGCAGCATATGGAGCACCATAAGGCATTTCCATTCTCCTCAGTGTCATCACGATCTTGACAGCCAAATTATTTTTGTGGCTATTTGAACAATGAAGCCATCTGTGAGGATGATGCCAAACCAGGAGAAAAGTTTAGTTGGTTGCTGTACTTTGTCAATTTATAACTAAATGTAATCATTATACTCCTTTATCACTTGACTTAAAGGAATATTTAATGAAAATCATGGTAAGGGGATACTAGTGCAACCACCCAGAAGGGAATTCATACCATTCAAAGTATTACAAATGAAATCAGTGAATGAAACATAATCTTTTCAATGGTTAACCAAAAGAACAGATTACGGGAAAGCAGGAAAGATGATTACTTGAAGCTACTGAAAGGTGATGTTTGACTCAGTGTTAGTTTGTGGGTAAGAGCAGCCTCAAAAAGGGCACATGTGGTCTAGTTGCTGGATGACAAGAGTCACACTGTATTAATGAAGTTATATATTCATGGGAGTAATATCCCAGGCAATAAGAAAAAACCCTAATCTGGAGACAGGCCCTACTTTACTTGTTGAACAGCAGATCTGTGATGACTATATGGACACAAATTCCCCATCCCCCAACCATTTTCTGTGAATTAGAGTCCACTCAAGAATTCTGTTCTATTTTTTAAAAAAGATACAATATTTTTAGCAATATTCCTTATTTTTAAAATGAGGATAATCACTAGCTTGTCGTCAGTGTGGGCCAGAGCTTGCAACCCAACTGTGGCTACAGGCTCAGAGTGTCCACCCCCTGGAACAGCCAGCTGCCTACACTTACTTGCACTGTAGGTTCCTGACCCCTCCTGATGCACAGATGCAGCAAAGCAGGCTCTGCAGAGGAGAGGATGGGTGACAGTGCAACCCCATGCCACCAATCCCCCCGAGGATCCTTTTTATGGGCCAAATCTAGCCCAGGTGCTATAGGTTGCCAATCCCTGACCTGGAAATGAACAGGATTGTGTAACTTTCCTTTACCACCAAGTTTGAGTTCTGGTTTTAAATAAAGAACATCCCAAGTTTTTCATCCTAAGAAATGTTTTATACAAGTACAAGCCCAAAACTGTAGTTACACCTATATCAGATATGTAACCTATATGGAGGAATGAATCAGATAAAGAGCTTCAGAGCACCTTACAGCACAGATCATGTTTGTAGAAGCTTAAATATGTTGAATCTGTTCCAGTATACATATATATTTTTGGTTCTTTATACACTCTTGTCTCCAGGAGGTATTAGCCTGTTGAGCAGATATTTATGGTCTTATATAGTTTCCATAACTTATAAGGCAGCAAAATATACTGCAGTGAGTACATCTACATGTGCAGTTAATGTGAAACAATAAACTCTGGCCAGTTTGAGCCAGAGTAAACAACTCCTGGGCACAGCATCTACATGTGCGCCCAGGACAGCAGCAAGTTCAGCTGGAGTACAGCAGGCCCTGGCTCGCAGGGGGCTTTGGGGAGGCCAGCCCTGGTCTCCAGGTGGCAGTGTCAGGTGGTGGGGGCTGACTGGGGCACAAGAGTGCTGAAAGTGTGGAGCCATGTGGCTAGGCTGCTTGTAGGAGCCTGGCTCCGGCTGACTGGGTGCAATTTACTCCCATGGTCAGTGTCTACACATGTGCTTAATTGCAGTAAATTACCCTGGCATAAAATAGTGCTGTCCCTGGGACTACTATCTTACTGTGGTGTTAATTAGTTTACTGTGGCTTAATACCATCACATGTATAGAAGGTGATACTTTACTCCACAGCTAATTAGTCTACTCTGCAGTTAAGCATATGTGTAGATGCTGCCACTAAGTTTTAAGGCACAGCCTGGCTGTGCCAAACTGAATCACGTAAAAATCTACATGAGAAAGCTTTTTAAAAGTGCATCTGAAAGCGCTATCCTATGAAATTCTCATCCAGAAAAAGAGTTCTGCAATCTGCCAACTGCTCAGTAATAGACAAATGAAAGTTTATGCTCATTCAGTAATCACAGCAGCTGTTTATTGCTAAATGGGCTTTCCATTTATAAAACAGCTTGTCAAGGTAAGGGGCAGCATCTCAAGATTTCTGCAGACTTTGAATTCATTATTTGCCTACCTATTCAATGCAATTTTAAGGTAGGCTATGAAATATCTCCTACCGATATAAGATGTCTTCCCTTTGTCCTCTAAATATACCAGTGGGACATTTCAAATAATATTATGTGCTACTTTGGTATCACCAAGATGTGACATTTGTGTGCTATAGATTATTATGTCTTGTGACAGTTATGAAATTAAATTTAGAACATGTCAAAATTCAGCTTCAAAAATAGATTCTTAAACAATTTAAAAATATGACTATTAATACCACAATTATTAAAACCATGAATTATTGCATATTGGATTTGTCCTTCTAAACTAAGAATAGCAATTTAGAAACTAAACATTAACATTAACTGCTACAAAAGTTTCGGTTAAATTGCTCCTGCAAGAGCCAACATTATAAAAATAACAAGCAATATGAAAAGCAGCTAAAAAATTATATCCAATACAATTAGATATCATGTATAAATATCTCAGACACTTTTATTTTGCTTCTCAGGTCTCATGAAACCTATCAAAGCTGACTGGAGTCACCATCAAGGACAAGAATACAAAAGCAGAAACCTAAATATGTAATAATTTTATTGGAAAGAAAAAAAAAGCAGAGTTTTTCAGTGTTTACTAAAGCTTTTCTGACTGAACAGTTTAGATTCGGTAAGTTCTTCCTATTGGTAATACTACTTTCTTTAAAATATTTTGCTAAACTAGAAAAGTTATAGTATACTGCAACTGAGTAAACAATCCATGGTACTCATGACCTCTATGTTTACCTCTTCTTTCTCCCTTTGATCATCCCAGAGCTCTCACTATGCATTAAGAGCAAAATCCTGAGGGGTGCTGAGCACCTGCAACCTCCTTTGTTTAGTGGATCACAGTGAGGACTCATCCTATTGGAAAATTAAGGTCTTAGGAGTTTCTGCACAGGCTCTTTCTCCAAGTTACTACTAGGCATCATAGAAAGAAAAGCTTATCTTTAGAAGCTGTTCAGTATGCTTCTGTCTCTAATTAGATCCGACCCAGAAAGCCAGAGCCATTACAAACTTTCTAGGTTAAAGTAAAACGATTAAGTCCCAATCCAGCAAAAGACTTACATACATCCTTAAGGTTAGGCAGACGTAGTCAGTGAGACAACACATTCTTAAAAGCCAAACGTGCTTAAATGTACTTTGCTGTTTCAGGGCCTGAATTATTATACTGACACTAGTTGCTTGCAATTCCTGTGCAATTCCTGCAAAGATTTTCAGGGAATTAACTTATGTCTATATAAATGAAGGGGACATCTTTCCTCTAACATCTGGTAGTATTAATAATTCTGGGTATAGTGAATGATTCCAGTAAAGTACTGAGCATCTTCAATTCCCACAATATCACCATGACCTTTCTGATATTTTATTTGCATGTAAGATAAAGATAAATTTTGGAATCAAGTGCCTACACATTGATAAATAGAGCACATCAGAAAAAAAAATAACAACTTCTTCTTTTAATGGAATAGTCTGTTGATAAAAACAGTCATTTTGTTATAATAAAACTATTTCACTGGAACTTGATGTCATTATGTAAATAGGACAAATTCAGAATATGTTTAATTCTCATTTAGAAATATTTTATTTTGCCTTAGATTTAATATATTAATGTATTAAAACAATATGATTTGATAGCATCACAGCCTCCCATGCCCAGAATTTCTGTTTTAATAAAGTTTGAAACACTAGGCTTTTTAACATATTTAAGTATCCTACAGCAGTTTTTTGGTTTTTTTTTTCCAGTGGGCTCTATTAATCACTTTAGTCATCAGCTCTCTTCTGAACAAACTAAATGCTCACCTTTTCCCTGGAGTTCAGTATTTGCTATTGCCAGAATTGTTAAGAACTGAAGGAAGAAACAGTGAGTCTCATTATGAAAACCAAAGACAAAAGTTTGCCCAATTTTTTTTTTTTCCTTAAGTGCATTTAACCCAAAAATACAAGTACTGATGAAGTTTCAAGCATATTTATGGTTTCAATCCATGGTTTAGACACATCTGAATGATGTCAGAGATTTGATTTCTGTTGAGATCCAGGTTTGAAAGAACGACAGGGAGCTAAATAATACAAATCTGAATAATACTTAGTTCACAGAAGTTTACCAATTTCTGTCAGGATCACAGAGCCTCCACATCTTGGAGTTAATGAATTATTATTGCCTGAGCATGCTTGACCTGATGTCCTGCTTTTTGTCCTTGGTTCCTGATCTTATATCCTGGTTCTAGACCTCACCCCTTATTATTACGCCCAGACTGACTATATCCCATTCTCTTGTGATTTCACTGCTACTCTTAAAATGTTCTACTTTGAAACACTGGAGGATGTGAAATAATAAAACACCATAATATAATGGCAATTTTACTATAAGCTTTATTTAAGTGCACTTTTCCACTACTAGCTTGTACCTTCTTTAATTGCCTCTGCTTTCAGTAGATGTACTTCTTTAATGAGAGAATACATTCAGGCTTTACCACACCTGCCAAGGTAGTTCAGTAGATCCCACTATAGTATGGAAGACTGTGACTGCCAATTCCTTAGTTTTCCCCATGTCCAGAAAGGTTATTGTTAGCTGTTTTGCAGTACTGTGTGGAGCCAAAGACTGCAATTTATAATCGTATATTGGAGATTTACTATAGTCTCAAAAAATACTGGTCCTCTGACATAATTTTCTCGGTTTGTTTTCTACATGGAGATTCATTATTACTTCAAGATTTAAGGACCTGTTCCTCTCATCACTCCTCTAGCAAAGAGAAGCTCATTTAGTCTAGCCTACAGCCTTCATTTCCCTTCATCGATGCCCAGAAGCAGATGATGGACAGGTAACAGAGGGACTGATAGTTGCTTAGTTTTGGTAAAAATCTCTTTATACTCAGAGCTATAACTAACTATGAACAGGGAAATCCATAGGAATTCTGTGGCCTAAGTCATGACTTAATTTTTACAGAATTTCCTGCAGGCAGATTCATTATAACAGAGTTCCATCACATTGAAGACTGATACAGAGTGGTAGATAAGTCAAATCTTTTATTTGCTAATGTTTAATAACAGCTGCAAAAGATCATCTTAGATATCTGATAATACTCAAGGGGTTCCTAGCACCATGGTGGGATTACAGGTATTCTTTATAAATTATTAAGATTTCAAGATATTCCCTGAGCTCTTCCTATGTTTTACTTGGTATTAGACATCCTAGGATACCCAAAATTTTTGGGTATCCTAGGATCTTCAGCACTGCGAAAAATAGGTAACCACAGTGTTCTTAAAAAAGATATTGTGGGGTTTCAAAAGCATTTGATGGCTTAAACTTTCACAGGAATTTCATATTGCAGATCATAAAAACAGTTGCATCATTGTTACAGCTCCAACCAAAGTGTTGCTCAATAGTTTGCCATATTCCCAGCTTTCACATGATCTTGTTTACATGGATAGATACATAGGCTTCCTGCATAGGCAAGAACACATAAAAAAGAGAGTCAAGCCCTTCAGAAAATTCACTTTGTCTATGAAGTCTTAACCTTCTCTTCCAAAAGTGGGAGGGGGAGATTTTCAAACCAAAAAAACCCAAAAACCTCCATAACAGAAGTAGTGAGATCCACGCCAATCATCACCAAAAATATTCATGTTATTGTTAACTCCCATTTCCTTTTACTTAGTACATATTGGCTTGAAGAATTTATAATATAGAGACAATGACTATAGTTTCCTATAGTTCTTAATACATTGTCTGATTTATACAAATAAAATATGGTGGCGGGGCCCTGTTAACACAGTGGATTTTTTTGCTTTTTCATTTAAAATAGCCATCCTACACCATTATAACTTGGTCATAATCTGCTGCAGTGGTGAGAAAGATTACAGCCATAGAGAAGAATGCCACAGTAGTAGCCATTGGAAGAAATCTATGATGACTGTACAGCCTATACAGGCATTTGTTGGGGAGAAGAAAGGGGCAACAAAAAATATCCCTTGTAGCCATATTGACCGTGAAGCTCAATTAATTGAGGCTTCTGATTACTGTGGTAAGAATTTGTGGTGTTTTTGATTGCTTCTTTTAAATCACATGTAGTCAAATGCAAATGAAGACTTCATAAAAACCATAAGACTTCAATCAGGCTAAACCTCCAACTTAAACTCTCTCACTATTGCATCCTGTAGAAAGGGTGAATTAAGTTACAGCTTTAACCATGGCTACATGTGGCCTACCACTTCTGAGTCCCATCAGAATTGAATGTGCATCACAACTGGCAGTTATCAAGTGTTAGTGTGGTTGTAACACCTGTACAAATTGGTTGTGCATTGGTTGTACAATTGCTACAAATTACACCAGTTGAAATGTTCAGCTAGAGCCACAGCTTCAGAAGACAACAGATCCACTCTGTATCTTCTATCTGACAGCCAGGTCAGCTGTCAGGGAGGGTTGTTCTGTTTGTAGGCAAGGGGTGGTCCCCTGGGACCACCAGTCAATCATCCCTTACTAGTGCCATGGGCTGCTGTCACCTGTTTCCAGGCAAACAGGGAAACTTACAAAGTATGCCTGAATGTGTGATCTGGGGCCTCCAGGCTGGGCACTATCAGCAGTTCTGGCTGTCTGCAAAGTGTGAAGGGAGCCCTTTGCACACTTGTACAGTTTTCAACTGATTGATTTTAAAATGGCTTAAAATAAGTGACTTTTACTTCAGTCAACAGAACTGAATCCTTGTAAGCACCCTTAGATGAGTCATGCTATGGCAACAGGAGCTGACAGAAAAGAATGAAAAGAGACAAATGATACTGATAGTTGCTGTAGTAAGGCATCTAATATGACCTGTGACATCCTACTCTTACTATATCCCTCACTACCTATAAGCTAAATTGAGAACTGGACCTAGAATTCTTTACAGTAAAAGAAAATTCCCTGTCAAGTCTCAGCCTCCTGCTGTTATCTGTCAAATCTGCAGTAACACTAGAAAATGAACAATAATTATAAAATGATACATTAAAAAACCCTGCCACAAAACTCTGGTAAAAACACACACACATTCTGGTTTACATACATACATACATACATACATACATACATAATTCCTAGCCAGCAAGTATATCTTTGAATTGAATCACTGTCCTCTGAATCGACCGAATCTGAATCCATAGCAAATACTTGCCACTGCGCACAGGCTCTGTGTGTGTGTGTGTGTGTGTGTGTGTGTGTGTGTGTGTGTGTATTCAGCCTTACTTAGGCTGAATAATTACCTATCTCTCTCTGTCTAGCTATTTATTTATTTAACATATATATGCATATGCATACATATATACATATACCTATATACATACACACACACATATACATATACATAGATATACAGATACACACACATATTCTTTATATATATATTCTTTAGTCAGACAAATTATTCATCCTAACTAAGGGGTAACATTATGTATATGTTACCCCTTAGTTAGGATGAATAATTTATGTCTGACTAAAGAATATATCCCCAAAAGAGAGATCTGATATGAAGACCTCAAGAAAATAACTTCTCATAATTTGTTCCAGTGATTAATTATCTTCATTGTTAAAAAAAAGTGCACATGACTCTTAATTTGGATTTTTCTTGCTTTAACTTCCATAAACTAGTTATGCCTCTACTAGATTACGGAAGCCTGTAGTAGTTTGTATTTTCCTCCCTTTCAAAACACTTGTAACTTGGTAGTCAAATCTTCAGGACAGCTTCAGTACTGCTCATTTGACAAAAAATATACTATATCTTTGACCAAGCCTTATATTCTCATATTCAGTCCTTTTCTTAGAGACAGACAGAAACTCTACTTGTGCCATAATGTGTGACAATATGGTCTTTTTTAACTTGAGAAAATGAAAGCCTTTGCTTAATTCAATATTTGTTCCAATGGGAGTGATCAATAGTTAAATTAAATATTGGGCTGTAAAAATAAGAGAGATTCAATGCTCTTTAAGTAGCCATTGAAGTCATTCTTCAGTATCCATTTTATCAAATTACGCAGTTAAAACAGAAGTAGAGAAATGAACATACTACCTCATATAATCACCAAAAAGTTGGGTCACGCTGCTAGAAATTTAGTTGTTTATACTGCTGCTGCAAGTAGGAAAGGCTGGAATTGTGGCGATTACCAGTTCCAGCTAAGCTCATATATTCATAAAATAATAAAACTATAGGCCTGTGCAAATAGGCAGCTATTCAGTTCGGCTTCAGATCTGGCCGATACGGATGCCACCAATCCGATTCGGAGCTCTGGACTGGTTTCCCGCTTCGATTCGGCCAAATCGGCTCCGAAGCTGCTTCGGAGATCTGGCCATACAGTATAATGGGGAATCAATGAAATATCTATAACTTTGTTGTTTTTTGTCTGATTTGGATGAAACGTACAGGGATGGTAGCTCTTGCTGAGGCCACAAATATTGCCTGCCAAGTTTCAAGGTGATAGGTGCAGGGGAGGGGGGTCAGGGAAACTGCACCACAAAGTCTTGAAAGCAAAACTCATGTCACGTGTATGTGTTACACCACAGTGGGGTGAAAACTACAGGTGTGGTCACCCCTGCTGAGGTCACCAAGTCTGCCAAGTTTCAAGGTAATAGATGCAGGGGGAGTCTGGCTTCTGGGGCCCTGCACCTCTGGCTGCTAACAGGCAAAACTCATGACATGGGTGACACTGTGTGTGTTAAGGTAGCAGGGTGAAAACTGTTGACCTGCTAGCCCCTGCTGAGGCCACGAAGCCTACCAGCTGTCAAGGAGATAGGTCTTTATTGTGAACACATGTATAAAAGTGTCTTCCATATTTTTTTCTTTTGACACATTAAGTCCTTTTAAAGCTTTTTTATATTATATAAGAAAGTGAAAGGTCACTTATTTGTGCATAAATGCTTATGTAATGCTACTAGGCTTAAATGTGTTTGTTGCTAATCTAATTTTATAGGGCTGTGCAAAGCTTTGGATCATGATTTGAATTTGGAGATGATTCAAATGATTTGGAGGCCAAATCTATGAATCCAAATGGAATCTCTGGAAGCTTTAGGCTTTCCAAATCTATTCAGAAAAGATTCAGCGCCGATTCGAATATCACACACATTAATGATCTGGATGATGGGATCAAGTGCACATTTAGCAAATTTCTGGTTGACAGAAAGTTGCGTGGAGTTGCCAACATTCTGGAGGACTCTGCATCAGGCTACCATCCAGAATAACCTAGACTATAATGGACTGAAAAAATGGTTTGAAATCAACCATCAAGGACAACTGCCAAAGCATGCACTTGAAACAAAATAATCTCATGCGCAAATACAGACTGGAAAATCAGTAGCTAAGCTGCAGTACTGTAGAGAAGCACCTGGGGGTTACAGTGGACCATAAGCTAAATATGGGCCAACAGTGCCCTCTTGTTCCAAAAAAGGCCAACAGCATACTGCGTTATATTAATAGGAATATTACTTGCAAATCAATGGAAGTGATTCTTCTATTTTATACTGCACTGGTGAGGCTTCATCTGAACTAACGTATCCAGTTTTAGGTCCCCACATTTCAAGAAAAATGTGAAAATGTGAACAGATTGGAAAGCATTCAGTGGAGAGCAACAAAAAAGATTAGGTGTTGGGAATCATGATTTATGAGGGAAGACTAATAGAACTGGGGTTATTTAGTCTTTAGAAGAGACGACTGAAGGGGGATTTAATAACGGCCTTCAAATACCTGAAAAGTGATTATAGAGAGGATGGAGATGAACTTTTCTTTGTGCCTGGTGAGGGGCTAGCAGGTAAAGGGGGTGTTGGCAGAGGGTGGGGTTGGTGGGTTTGCTTGAACTAAACGTCATTCAATGAGTTTTAGTTCAAGCACTGTTGCTGCCATTTTGAAGTACGGGGACACTGATACACAAGACACAGGAGGCTGCTGGAGCACAGTAATTACCACACTCCAGCAGATTCAGTTGAGTCAATGAACTGGAACTACACCACATCAGAGCAGCCTCTGTGTTCCTGTACAAGCACCCACCATTTTTAGGGTGACGTAATCCCTGTGAAGATGCATGCCTGGCCATTTAGATCACCCTAAATATAACAGTTGTACATACCCTTAGACACATCTAAATATATAACTTTTTGTGAGACATGGATAGAGATGCAGCAGCAATCATTTCCGAAAGAAGTGCCTTATGAATATAGAAAGGGAAAGCTAGTGTTTGAAGTACTCTTCTTACACCACTTCCTAAAGAAGTAAGAGGCCTTCAGAATTAGAGTTGTTGGCGTTGTTCATCTAATAAAATATATCATCTCTACTACGAGTCCTGATTGCCTTTTCACAATTAGAATGTATTTAATGTTTGGCGAAATCTCATATCCCTGTGGATGTATGTGCCTCCTACACAGATACTAGAAATAGAAAATACAGATTACAAAGAAAGAGTATTGATGTATATTATTTTTCATTATTATAAAGAAAGACTGGTCAGTCAAATTAAGTACAGAAATAAATTAACCAAAATGACATAATATTTTTTACCGGACAGTATATTTATGTGGTGAAGTCTTCAGCATTTATAAACATACACACTAATATAAATATGTGAATGCTTAAGAGCCATGAAAGACTAACCACTTAGTCATCAAGTCAAATACTAAAAGAAAAAATGCAGTGTAGGCTAATGATAAAAGAAAGCTTTTTGCTCAGCACAGCAATCTTAAAGTTCACAATGTAAAAAGCACTGCCTGGCTATGTATAAAAACTGAATCATGTCTGAAAATAACATTTTAATTAAAACATCCATTTCTCATTCAACTGCCAGGAAGCACCAGCTTGATTCTACATTCCCAACCCTCTTAGCAGCAGCTGCACATCATATCTCAATGCAAAGAGATCGAGCTGCTCTCTCTATACAACATGCTGCATCCCTTATATTATTATAGAAAAACTGGGCTTTTCATTGCCATTTTAGAACAGTGCTAGATTAAATTAATTCTGGTTTAGGAACCTTTAGGCCTAAGACTGACACCCATAAGTCCACACCCAGCTGCCATCTAGCTCTGGATGTACTTGAATGCATTAAATATAAACCTGCTTATGTCTAAGCTCTCTTAGTACCTTGAGTTTTGCTTCTGCACATGCAGGGAACTGTCTCAGTCTTAGCAGCTCAGATCAGGATCCAAAAAACTATGCACTTTGGGTGCCTGTAGACATGCAGGATGCCTGCTCCGATGCTAATTCGCATGCCCCAGCAGCCTTGTTATCTTGTGTATTCAGCGTCCCCACACTTGGTAGTGGGGGTACTTTAACTATAGCTCGTTCAATGAGCATTAAAGTGCCCAATTGCCATTTTGAGGTGTGGGATGCTGAATACATGAGGCAGCGTGAGCACTTGAAATACAGCGGCTCCTGAAAGCCACTGTAATTAAAGTGTCCTCCCACCCCAACCCCCAAAACATGTTTAATGATGCCCTTCCTTACGTAAGCCCATCGAGGGGTTGGATTCAGTAGGTATATTCTGAAAAAAACACAATACGAATGAATAAGATTGGTGTCAGTAAACACAGAAAAGAATGCAGTTGCAGCTGCTATTTAACCTCCTGAGGGTAAGGACATAGTGGCAGTGCAGCTAATTTTTTTACATAAAAATCTAGCAGAGTATTGACCTTGGAAGTGGGATACTTGACCTAGGAAGTGGGATTAGACCTAGGAAGTGGGATTGACCTAGACAGTGGGATTACTACCTGCACTACAGAAAAGATGTGTACAAATTGGAGAAAATCTAGTAGAGAGTGATGAAAATGGTTAGGAGGCTGGGACACATGATTTATGAGAAGAGACTGAGGGAACTGAGCTTATTTAGACTGAAGACGAGAAGACTGCAGGAGTGGGGGGAGCGGGATGGGGTCAATAACAACCTGCAGTGACCCGAAGGGAGGTTCAAAAAAGCATGGAGCTAGACTGTCCTCAGTGGTGGCAGATGAGAGAACAAGGAGCAACAGTCTCAAATTGCAGCAAGGGAAGTTTAGATTAGATATTAGAAAAAACTCTCATGAGGAGGGTAGTAAAACACTGAAACAGGTTACCCAGAAAGGTTGTGGAATCTCCATCCTTGGAGGTTTTTAGACCCGGCTAGACAATGCCTTGTCTGGGATGATCTAGTTGGAAATGGCCCTGCTTTGAACAGGGGGTTGGACTAGATGACCTCCTTAGGTCCCTTCCATCCCTAATTTTCTATGATTCTATGATTTTATACCTAATGAGTTAAGGCACTTATCTGTCTGTTAGGGATCTTGGGTTTCAGTCCCTGTTCCCAACACTGTTTCTGTATGTTACATTATACATGTTATCCAGTGACTTAAAATGGATTATGAAAAAGAATTTGTACCCAGAACTCCTTCCTCTACACAAACATTAGGATACAAAACAATATATCCCGCCCCCCCCC
>NW_005843248.1:105378-111933 GCF_000455745.1 Alligator sinensis | reverse complement strand
CAATATACCCCCCCCCCCCCCCCCGGCCAATGAAAACCAAATTGATTTCAGCGTGTGGCACAGCTTCTACACTAAAAATGAAAAATGCCCCCTCATCACTCAACTTAGTTTAGAGCCTAGTGATTAGGACACTTAGAAGGTGGGAGATGGGTGTTTGAATCACATCTGTCATTTGCAAGGAATATGCATTTACCCAGCGATTCTCAATAAAGGTACCATGGCACCCTGGGGTGCCTTACGACCTTTCAAGGGTACCACTGGTTGCCGCCCAATGTTAGCACTCTTAGGTGTGCAAACATGATTCAGAAGATAAACCTGGAGATTTGAATTAGGAATCTATAGTGTTAAAAGCATTCCAACCTGTTGTGACATTTCTGAGTTCTTTTCAGCAGAAGAATTGTTCTATTATTTTTATGGAGTCAAAAAATGAGTGAAAACGAAGAGCTGGTTACTTGTGTTATTGAGCACTGATTGATGCAGGAGGATTCCTGTGAGACATGTGGGCACAGGAAATATAGGAATGAGCTGTGTTCAGAGACTGAGAGAGACTTGGTAAAGGACTGTGAGCTAAGCAATAACCCTGAACCTGCTACAGATGCCTTTTTGCTTCCTTTTTATTTCTATTAGTCAGATTACATTGGAATATGCCTTTTCTTTATCTTCCATCCTGTAGGCATAAGAATCCACCTGCCCTGAGTCTGCAGCTATACCTGTAGTTTTGTCTGCCAGGGACAGATGAAGTGAGTCATATCAAGTCCTTTCAAAACTCCAAATCCATCAACAGACAGCAGCATGGAAAGGAATACTTCAGTCACTTCCCACATGTCACTAACACAATTTCTTTTATTGCACTTTAGGATAGATGCGGGTTTGATAACTACTTTTTTGTGATCTTGTATTCATAAGCACATCATCATTTTATACCATAAGTGAGAGCTATAAAATGGGTAACATTTTTTATTCCTCTTCTTCAATATAAGGCCCATACAACATCATTATTCTCTCTCCTGTACCTCAAGTTAAGACTTGACATTGGTAATTTCATGTTCTAACTCTGATGGCCCTGGTTCAGATTGCTTCTGTCATAACATGTTTAAAGAGCTCCTTGGTCAATTTCAAGCTGATATAAAAACTGTCAGTCTGGAGGTGGTATTCTTTCTTAAACAGATGACTGACAGGGAGAAGCTTTATAACTGCTGAATATGTCAACTCATCATTGGAAGTGGATGCAGAATCTCAGGGAGCATACAAATCCATCTAAACATTTACATTTTCAATGCAAAGTCTTCCCTGGCTTCGTTTTGTATATCACTGAAATAGTATTTAGTAATAGTTTTTTGTAATTTTAATACTTACAAAAAAAAAAAAAAAAGAATCTGCTCCCACCCTGAAGCACTGTTTTAAAAAAACAGCATGGGTCATTTTAATTTTGGTACCGTTTAATAGGACATTTGTTAAATGTAATGGAATATCTGAATCCGAGAGAGGAAGAGTCCTTGCACTACTGACTTAGACTTCTTTCCAATACTGAGTAGTAATTAGATTGTGACCCATATTTACCAGTCAAAACCAGATTCTCATTTTCTGCCATTGCTCATTTGGAACTATTCACCTTTACAGAAGGTCATCTTAGATAAAATAACTCTTGCCATATTCTCTTTTTCATGGCAATATATTTATTACAGGAATAGGATGCAATTACAGCAGGTAAGAGTTTCAGTCTTTCAGCATATTATTAGAAATGAGAAACTCAAAACGGAATTTTCCCTTTGAAGTTCTAAGAATACTTTAACCTGGTGGTGACCAATCATTTTGGCAGGTGTGCCACAAGTTAAGCCCTCCCTCTTCCCTGTGCAGCTCTAATCCACAGAGGCATACAGAGTCTGCACTCTGGGATGCCAGAATGGTGGAAGGCTGCACTGGGTTTCTAAGTCCTTCATTCAAAGACAGCTAGAGAGCCAGGGAAGGGTTAACCTAGCTCTTGGTGGTGATATCTGACACCTCTTCTTGTAGCCAGGTTCTGCCCCCACTCCACTCCATGCAGCCAGAGCCTCCAGCCCCACTGTCTCCATTCTGGTGCCTTCCTTGACTTCCAAAGCTCCTGTATCACACACAGTAGCTGCCCGTGACACTGTGTTCAAAACAGGTTGGACACCCCTACTTTAACCCATACAGAATTATAAAAAGTGGCAGCCATCTGTCAATATCTTTCACATTCACAATCTTCTTAAACTTCAGCTATTTTTTTATTTTATAAATGTAATTCCTGGTAAATTGACCACACAGTTAGTATATTGGTAGGGAATCAGATCAAGTTAAAATTAGGTAATTTACAAAGACACTTAAAATCGGTGGGTGTGATATGCGTCTAAAAACCTGTATGAATTTGGTTTAGGCAGTTTTCCCCTGGATCTGCATAATTTTAAAAACACATTAACCAAATTGCATTATCATAACTTTTGAATCTTTATTATTATTTCATACTTACTGGTATTTAAGAGGTAGAAAAAACAGGGAAATAAGTTGTTAAACGTTTAATTTTCATATGCTTAATTAAAATGGCTTAAGTAACTATTTGATTCAGTTGTAGTTCTTCAGTAATAGTTTGACTTCAGAGAAACTATATTAGCTGCTTGAGGCATAGAGGACAACATGAACAAAAATTATTTTCTTCTAGGAAAGTCATTTCTGGAAATTCACATATGATGCTTCCCTGTATTCGGTTAATTGGAAGTAAACCATATAATCCAATAGTTATCCAATATTACCTATAAGGATTTGGAGAATATTAGGAAAACAGTGCAATTGAAAAAAGCATATAGATGACTGTAAAAGAAAGTTCAGTTTTAATATATATTGCTGTCTGCGGGCTCCCTATCCTCACTAGTAGCCCTTTTGTCATCCTTGATCTTTTCTGTTCATGAAGAGGGGGGTAAGGACACTATGCAAGTGTAACAAAGTCCAAACTCAACAGCCACATATTCAGAGGGTTATAGTCACAGCCCTGGACCTCGCCTCAGTCTGGACTTTCACTGATATTTTACCCTTTATCTCCAAGGTCATCACAATGGAGACAGATGCTTACCTTCCCTGAATAAGGGCATGGAATCACATGAACAGGGTACCATGAGGTAAGCTAGAGTATACGTCTGCAGTGAGTGCAGCACCCACTCAGTTATAACAGTACAGTATATGTGAATGCTCACACATGAGGTTGCTTGCCCCTCAGTGTCTATGTCAGTGGGGAGCTACTACTTTTGCATTTACCACTGTTAATTGCAGGCATATGGGCCTTTGCTGCAATGATGCATCACACTCTAAAGCAGGGGTGGGCAAGGTTTTTTGGCCAGTGCCGAAAACCCCCCATAATGTCTACCTTGAAAGGTGCCAGAGTGCCAGCATGCCAGAAAAACAAACCGAGGGCAGGGGGTACATGGCAGGATGCCCTGCTTGTCCCCCGGAGCCCCTGCCCCCCCGCCCCAGTTCCATGGCTATCAGCAGCTCTGGGGTGCACACACTGCACTTCACAGGGCCCAGGGGAGGGCAGCAGGGCCAGGAGCACAGCATGTGCAACCCAGAGTGGCAGCGCGCAGAGGGGCACGCATTCTGCCTCCAGCCCTGCTGCCCTCCCCTGGGCCCTCCAGAGTGCAGCGTGCATGACCCAGAGCAGCAGCGCACAAAGGGGCCTCATAGGGAACCTGCCTGCTGCTGCAAGGTCCACGCTGCCTGGGTCACACTGCCTCTGTGTGCACGGGAACAGCATGGGCAGCACACAGGGATGTGCCCCTCGCTGCTGCCCCAGCCTGCAGGGGAAGTGTGGCCAGGGCAGCAGGGAGCTTGGAGTAGCAGGCACCTTTCTGAGCCCCTCTGTGCCCTGCCGTGCTGGGTTCCACTCGCTGCTTTGCAGACACAGTGGTGAGGGCAGCACAGTGGGGAGCATCACCAGTATCTGCTGCCCCCCTAGAACCTGGGTCTGGGGAAGCAGCAGCTGTTTGCAGCCTTCCCGCTGCAGCTGGCTCAGGTTCTGGGTAGCTGCTGATACCCACAGAGCCCAGGCTGCTTGCAGCAGGGCTTCCATCCTCCCAGCCAGGTGCTGGGAGCAGCCCAGGCTCTATGGCTATCAGCAGCTATCCAGAACCTGGGCCGGCTGCAGCTGGGAGTCTACAAACAGCTGCTGCCTCCCCACCCTGGCCCCAGCTGTCTAATCAACAGGTAGCTGGTAATGTCCCTCCTTTCCTTCCTTGGAAACAGTTGTTTAAGAAGAGCTTGAACTAATGAGAGAGGCTCTGTTTTCTAACGGGATGATAAATGCTGATAACAGAGATGATAAATGCTCTGTTATCAACAAGTGTGTGAGGGGGGATCTCCTCCTTAAGCAGAGCATCCTGCTGGGGCCTGGCCATGCCCCCCCTCCCCCCCCCCACCCCACTCAGCCCTGGGGAAGGTAAGGGAGAGCTGCTCTAGCACCCCCAAGTTTGTAGCCACTGCGGGCATGTGCTGGCATTTCTGCGATGTCTGTATGGTTACAAACTGGTTTAGCCTAGCCAGGTTAGACTAACCTGCAATGATTAAATCAATTCAGGCTCAGACTTTTTGAATGCCTGTCCCTAGACCAGGTGATTTAGGATGATCGGTGTTAGCTCTTTGTAATTTCATCTCCATTCATTTTTTTCTTTTAGACTCATTTCAGTTATGTCCAAATATATCTAATTGTTCACTATTCAGATGCTTTAAAATGTATATATCATATAGTAACTTCTGTACTTTGGCTGAGCATACTTGTATGACAACCATTCATATTACGATAATTAGGTCAAAACTGAGATGATATTACTATGTAGAACTCAGCTTTTTTTTTTCTTTTTTTTTTAAGAGAATGTGAACATATATATCTTCTTAAATGTTTCCAACTTTGGTCTGAAAACACTTTAAAAAAATGTAATGTTTCAGCTGCCAGATAGACATATAGGCCTCTGTCAGCTAGAGTGATTCATAATTATCACAGGTACATGCAGCAGAGTGTTTTCCAGACAGGAGGTATGGCAAAGGGCTGCAGAGACCTGCAACTCTATTATGACTTCCCCTTAGAGAGTAAGGTGAGAAAAGTAAACTGTCTATCTTATGGGGCTACAGCCCTGCTTCCCACACATCCACCCTGCAACATAAAGGAAATGGAGCCACTGTCAACAAGTTCTCTCCTACTGATCCAATACCTACCTCCAATCTGCTGCAGCATCCCCTCACCTGAATCTGGAAACCAGGGACCCTCTAATCCCTACCCCCACCCCCATCTGGAACCAGGCAATCAGAAATAGGCCACAAAAAAAATGTTTGCAGAGCCGAGGCTAGGATCACACAGTTAAAGTAAGCTGTGATCTTAGACTGTTCACTGGTGCCAGGAGCCTCATGGGGAACCTGATATAAGTAACTCAGGGTAGTGAGAGAGGCAGGCATTATTGAGGTTGGGCCTAGCAGGTCTATGATGGGGGTTGATAGATCCAGGACAGGGTTGCTGGGATCAGGGGAGGCTGGCAGGACTGTAGGGGGCTTAGCGAGTCTGTGAGAAGGTTGTCTGTCCAGAGGTAGGGGACTGGGGGGCTAAAAATAGCCTGGTCAGGGTTTGGGCAGATTTAAAGAACTCAGCCTCAAATTTAGGGCAAGTGGCTGGAGTTTGCCAGCCTGAGGGCTGTGCTCCCAATGTACGCGGGTGTCTAACAGATAGGGTTAATCCATTCCTGGTCTAAGTTAGTTCACTGGCTCTGGTGAAATAACTTAGATCATGCCTGCCATTTTTAGCTCAATTTAAACCCTTAAAATCTCTGTATCTACTCATAGAGAATGGGAATGAAGAGGTCCCTGGTCTACTGGTTTTAGTGGGGAAGGGATGAGGGAAAGGGAGGAAAAAGGGAAAAACTCCAGTCTTTCAGCACTGAGACTAAGAAATTTCTGTGAAAGTGGGAATGGAACACTAGTACAACTCTTATTGATAGTTTATCCCACTCTTCCTCTCCATTCCCCTGTGCAGGAGTGTGGTAGCACCAAAGCCCTGTAGGATGGCACCCCTGTCATGCTTAACATAGGATGCACAGGTAATTACTGAAGTACCTGTAAATAGTGCCTCGTTCCACCAAATACTCTTTTGGGACACTCTAGCATTGCTCAGGTTGCTTCAAAGGGTATGTACATTCACATGGTTCATCTTTTGAAACACTTCAAATATGAAATCTGCCGCAATCAGAGATAACTCTGCAGTGCTGACACTCCACAGGGCAGCGGTAGGATCCAGAATGACCTGGATAGACTGAAGAAGTGGTCCACAATCAATTAGATGAGATTCAACAAGAACAAGTGCAACATCCTGCACTTGAAATGGAATAATTGCATACACAAATACAAACTTGGGAATGATTGGCGTAGTTGCACTACTGCAGAGAAGAGCTTAGATTCATAGATGTTAGGGTTGGAAGAGACCTCAATAGATCATCAAGTCCGACCCCCTGCATAGGCAGGAGAGAGTGCTGGGTTCAGATGACCCCAGCTAGATGCCTATCTAAC
>NW_005843248.1:100033-105205 GCF_000455745.1 Alligator sinensis | reverse complement strand
GCCCTTAGCCATATGAGTGGCCCTTCTCTGGACCCTCTCCAGGTTATCCGCATCCCTCTTGAAGTGCGGCGCCCAGAATTGCACGCAGTATTCCAACTGCTGTCTGACCAGTGCCCGATAGAGGGGAAGTATCACCTCCTTGGACCTATTCGTCATGCATCTGCTGATGCACGATAAAGTGCCATTGGCTTTTTTGATGGCTTCGTCACACTGCCGACTCATGTTCATCTTGGAGTCCACTAGGGCTCCAAGATCCCTTTCCACTTCCATGCCACTCAGCAGGTCATTCCCTAGGCTGTAGGTGTGCTGGACATTTTTCTTCCCTAGGTGCAGCACTTTGCATTTCTCCTTGTTGAACTGCATTCTGTTGTTTTCTGCCCACTTGTCCAACCTGTCCAGGTCTGCTTGCAGCTGTTCCCTGCCCTCCAGTGTGTCCACTTCTCCCCATAGCTTTGTGTCATCTGCAAACTTGGACAGAGTACATTTCACTCCCTCGTCCAAGTTGCTGATGAAGACATTAAAGAGTATCGGTCCAAGGACCGAGCCCTGCGGGACCCCACTGCCCACATCCTTCCAGGTCAAAACCGACCCATCCACCACGACACTCTGGGTGTGACCCTCTAGCCAATTCGCCACCCACCGGACTGTGTAGTCATCCAAGTCACAGCCTCTTAACTTGTTCACCAGTATGGGGTGGCATACCGTATCGAAGGCCTTCCTGAAGTCTAAGTATACGACATCCACCCCTCCTTCTGTGTCCAGGCATTTTGTAACCTGGTCATAAAAAGAGACTAGATTAGTCAGGCACGTTCTGCCTGCTACAAACCTGTGCTGGTTTCCCCTGAGCATAATTTGTCCTGCCGGGCTCTCGCAAATGTGAGCCTTGATAATTTTTTCAAAGATTTTGCCAAGGATGGAGGTGAGACTGAGTGGCCTATAGTTGCCTGGGTCCTCCCTTCTTCCCCTTCTTGAAAGCTTGGTGGTTCCAGTGGACCATAAGTTGAATATGAGTCAGCATTGTACTTCTGTTGCAAGAAAAAGTCAATAGCATCCTGGGTGGTATTAATAAGAGTGTCAGTTGAAAATCAGAAATGATTCTTCAGCTTTATTCAGCACTGGTGAGGCTTAACCTGGAGTACTGAGGGCCCCACACATCAAGCAATGTAGACAGTTTAGAAAATCTAGCATAAGGCAACAAAAATTATTAGTGTCCTCGTGAGAAAGACTTATGATGAAAGGCTGCAGAAACTAGGTTTATTAAAGAGAAGATTACGGGAAAATTTGATAACAGTTTTCAAATATCTGAAGGCTGATTATAGAGATGGAGATGGGCTTTCCTTTGTGACTAGGAATAATGACATCTTGCTGCGGCAGGGAAAATTTAGGATATAGATTAGGAGGAACTATGAGACTATTTGATTATAAAATTGGGCCGGCATTGGAACAGCCTACCTAGAGAATCTCCATGCTTGGAAACTTTCAAGAACAGGCTGGGAGGGTTTTGTCAGGGCTGATCCTGCCTTGAGTATGGGGCTGAACTAGATGATCTTTTGATGTCCCTTCCACCCCTGCTTTCCTATGATCTTGTGATCCTTTAATATCAATTCTATGTCTACATGTAAAATTAAAATACAGCAGGCTATTGTTAGTTCTTTTTCCTCTGTCCATTCAATTCTCACCTACAGAGGAGACAAATAGTGGACAGCAGGAATCCTGTTATCTTGACATTCAAAATTATTACACAAATACAGCTATTCAAGTTTCCATATAGAGCCTTTAGCTTCATTTAACTGTGTTAAATAAAGCAAAGAAAAAATACAGCATTGATGGAAATGTAACATTTCAACTAAAAGGATGATATTTTATTAAACAGACTTAAAAAGTACATTTCCTCAAACAAGTGCTATCAAAACCTGATGAGCCTGACAATTTTCAGTGATTAGGACAAAGCTATTTTTAGATATCCCACCATTTTAAGGAAAGCCCTTTAGTGCTCAGTAGAAAAGGAACTGTCAGCAGAGAATCACTAGTTAAACATCACCAGTAGTTTTAGCCTGGGTTTACAAAATTAGGATCACGTCAGATAGCAATTACAAGCTAAAACTGATACATCAGCCATCTCAGGAGACAGCACTCTGTAAAGTGATCAATATCTGGACTACTTTAGAACTAAGAATCTAAGATAGAATTAAACTGAATGCAATTATAGGCTGAGGTTTTCAATGAGTTGTGGGGAAGAATATATATTTGAGTCCAAGAAGTAGTGAAAGCTCATTCAAAACATCAATCTATCAGTTGTGCCAAACATGGCAGTGTAATTATGCAGTCAATGCATGCTGTGTCAGATGTTGCTGATTAAACAGATGATACTGCTACTGAATCATGTGATCATATTTGTATAATCCACCTGCTGTTAATAATAAGAAACCTGGATAAGAGTAATTAGAGAAGAACGGCATTAAATATTAACAAACAATGCTTCTTTTATGTGTTTAACAAAGTCTCCATACTAAAGCACAGCATGAAAGTGCAGAGAATAATCAGAAAATAAAATTGATAAGGTTATAATATGAAATGTACTGGAAAAACCCAGTACCCATGACTATTTTCATGTTGGCATGAGAGTTTATACTGTGAACTTTTTCAACTTCTCTCCTTGTGTCATCACCTATAAGCTGGATTTTTCTCATTCACATTTCACTAAAAATGCTATGACATGATTTTATTTAATGCCATCTTAAAACTAGATTTCTTCCATAGCAACTCCTTTAGTAAAACAGATTACATTTCTGTATTTCCTATTACTACATATTAGCAAAGGCTCCTAATCTTGCAGCAACAACCTGCTAAACTAAGTCATTTTCCATCCAGTTCCAGTGTTGCCCAGTAGAGTGGAAGTCATCAGAGAGATGGGTAGCCAACTCTGTTATGTCCTTGATATACAGACTAACTTGCCTATGCACATGGGGACCTACTGTAACATGCTCTAGTTTATTATGGTCCTGAAGAGACCATTTTACATTGGGGACTGCTGAAGCAAAATGAGCTATTGTCACAAAATCCCTACCTCAAAAATTGTCTCTCCTCTTCCCCCAAACTGCTATGGCAGCAGCTGCAAGGAAAGAGAATAGGAGTTTACTCTTCTAACTTCATGAATTCATTGACTGTGGGCTGCCACTCTCAAAGAAATAGAATAGAGCAGACTTGAGACTCTAGTCTAATATGCCTGCAGTGCTTGTTGTGTCATTACCACTCTCCATTACTCTAAGCATCAGCTGCATAGTTCCCCAGTATTAAATTTGAAGGAGTATATCATGGGACCATGAGAGGTACATTAAAAATATTCCAAGAGTTAGACTTTTATGGCTGGACGTGTCTTTGATTTCATAGATTTCATAGACATTAGGGCTGGAAGGGACCTCGGAAGATCATCGAGTCCAGCCCCCTGCCCAAAGGGCAGGAAGTCAGCTGGGGTCATAGGATCCCAGCAAGATAAGCATCCAGTTTGCTCTTGAAGGTGTTCAATGTAGGCGCTTGAACCACCTCCGGTGGCAGGCTGTTCCAGACCTTGGGGGCTCGGACAGTAAAGAAATTCTTCCTTATGTCCAGCCTGAAACGGTCTTGTAGTAGTTTATGACCACTCGACCTAGTCGTCATCCCTTGGGGCGCTCTGGTGAACAAACGTTCCCCCAGATACTGGTGGTCACCCCTGATAAACTTATAGGTGGCCATCAGATCACCCCTGAGCCTGTGCTTTTCCAGGCTAAACAGCCTGAGGGCTCTCAGCCTGTCATCGTAGGGTCTGCTTCCCTGACCTCTGATCATGTGCATGGCTCTTCTCTGGACTCTCTCAAGCTTCTCCACATCCTTTTTGAATTGTGGAGCCCAAAATTGGATGCAATACTCCAGCTGCGGCCTCACCAAGGCCGAGTACAAGGGGAGAATGAAGTCCCGGGATTTTCTTGAGAAGCATCTATGGATGCAAGCCAGCGTTTTGGTCGCTTTACTAGCTGCAGCATCGCACTGGACACAGCACTGCCGAGCCTATAAGGATGCTGCGAGTTTTTCTTCCCAAGGTGGAGAACCTTACATTTATCGGCATTGAACACCATCAGATTCTCATCCGCCCACTTGCTGAGCCTGTCCAGGTCAGACTGGATCACCCGCCTGTCTTCTGGTGTGGATGCTTTGCTCCAAAGTTTGGTGTCATCGGCAAACTTGGCCAATCCGCTTCTGACTCCAGTGTCCACATCATTAATGAAGATGTTGAACAGTATGGGTCCAAGGACAGAGCCTTGGGGGACCCCACTGGTCACAGGACACCATGATGAGTGACTTCCATCAATTACTACCCTCTGGGTCCGACCATGGAGCCAATTTTCCAGCCAGTGGATCGTGGAGGACCCAAGGGGACAATTGGCCAGTTTCTCCAAGAGGTGATCATGGGAAACCAGATCGAAGGCTTTTTTGAAGTCAAGATATATGACAGCAATCTCTTCTCCCTTGTCCAGGTGATAGGTCACCTGGTCGTAGAAGGAAATGAGATTGGTCAAGCAAGACCTACCCGCAACAAACCCGTGCTGGCTATCCCTTAAGATGTTGGTGTCAGCCAGTCCATTAAGGATGGCCTCTTTAATAAACTTTTCTAAGATCTTCCCCGGAATAGAAGTCAGGCTGATGGGCCTCTAGTTAGCCGGATCCACTTTCCTCCCTTTCTTGAAGATAGGCACCACATTGACCTTCTTCCAGTCTTTGGGCACTTCACCTGAGCGCCAAGAGTTATCCCATGATATATCCCATTGTACTGATGTGGAAATGTAAGTCACTTATTTAGTGCTACTAATTATGGGTGAGAAAGGTAGGGTAGCCTGAAAATATAGGCAGATAGTTTGGGACATATACTATTCTATTAGGTGCGAAAGCAGACTTAGTCACCTAAGTGCATTTTCATTCCACCTTGCTCAAATCCATGGAAAAAAAACACAACCCGTTAATATAAAAGGAAGGAGTGTAGGTTCTTCTTCTCCTCCATGATTTCTGTGACTCAGTCTTAAGGGTAAGGTGACATTACAAAGTTTTATGGATTTTCAGGACTTGAACAGAATCATATGGGTAGATCCAGAGGGGTCCAATGGTGCAGTCATATTCTCCTTCTGCTGTATAGCACAGTGT
>NW_005843248.1:90913-100002 GCF_000455745.1 Alligator sinensis | reverse complement strand
AGGCCATCAAGGGATACCTAAAAGGTGGGGAAGTGGCAGGCAGGGAACAGAGGCAGAAAGACGCAGGAAGGGCGGGGGCGGGACTTGCCTGAACCCCATGCAATCACTCTTTGTACCCCAGGGGGCTCACAATCTAAAGTACCAAATCATGCAATGACATTTGCCCTATAGTAATTTTATTTATATAGGCAACATCCACTGAATTAATCAGAACTATTCATCTGAGTCATATAGACAGATGTATAAGTAAGCCTACTATGTTTTAAGAATCAGGTGGGAAATACAGCATGTCATGAAATGGTAGAGTGCTCTCTTTCATAGGTTAGTGCTTTCTTATATAGGCATATTTGGATAATGAATTTGTAATAGAAAAAGACAACACATCTATTTAGCAGCAGTTTTATAAATTGAGACAGCATAAAAAACCTAAAATAAAATCTTAGGTTGTATGCAATAGCACAACAGGTGACTGTTTCAGAATCTTGCAGAATTGTAGTCCATTTGTAAAGAATTGTCATTTTAATGGAACTAGCCCCCAAATTACAAGAGATTGTGACAGAAGAAATTGCATCACCTTTGAAAATTGCACCATTTATGTGTAATTTAGAACCCATTAGATAGAAAATGTAGTTTTCAGCCTTAGACATTTCCATGTGAGATATTTTGTTGCATAATAGTAGAGCACATAGTATTTAGTGACCCATCAACAAAATACTTCAATATTAATGTAACACCTTCACATTGGAATTTAATTCTCATATTAACTAATGTTCTCATGTTACTTATTCTTATCTTACATTTCCACATTTCTCTTTCCAAACACAACCACTCATTCCAAATAGTTTCCCCTTCCACACTTTATATGTGGCAGCTGCATCCTACATAAGCAGTGAGGCCCAGCTGCTCCCATTTCTCAGCCACTGAGAACTAGATCCAAGTAGACTTAGAATGGAAAGAGGAAATACCTTTGTGCTGCTAAAAAAAAATTATGGTGGCACAAAATTAAAGCAAACAGACATGCATACTTTCTATCACACCACAAACGGTTGCAAACAAATAGTAATACATTGGACCACTTTATTGCAGCCCACATCTGTTTGTTTATGGGGTGGAAAGCATGGGCACCCTGAAGCTGCCTGTGCTCTCCAGCCACCGGGGACAGGGGCTCCATGAGCTTGAGGGTCCCTGGTCCTGCACACCAAAGAAATTCCCAGGCAGGATTGGGCCCTCAAACCTTAGTAGCTCTAGCCTCAGTTCCCTTGCTTATACAGACATGTCCCAGAAATCTCTGGGATGCATCTGCATAACCAGAGAAACCTGGGGCTTCACCCTGATAGGGCACATGTCTACAAAATGGGGTTCAGCACTTGCAGACATGTACCCCATGCCTGCTGAGAAATCCCTCTGTAAGGGATTTTCCCAGTCTGCATCTTGAAGCCAAGAGAGTGGAAATTCCCAGTGGGAAATCCCCTGCAAAGGGATTTCCCTGCTTGTGTATCTTGCTAGATCCCTGCTAGGATCTTGCAGACTCAGGATACACAGCTTGAACCCTCTCATGAAGGAAGGTGACTAAACACTTTTCTTCAAAAAAACAGGGATTTTTTCAGGGGTCAGTCTTCTAAAATGCCAATAGCAGGGGCAGTCTGCTGCTTCCTGTCCACATCCCTATCACCTTTACCCATTAGTGGAGTGATTAAAGCACTCACTTCTGATGTGTAAGGCCCAAGTTTATTTCTCTTGCCTGCTTCAGAAGACTCCAACCTACTTATCTTACTTTGAAGGAGGTAACAATCATTCTATAGCCATTTTGGAGGGGATGGGAAGCATTCAGAGAAAAAGAAAATCAAGATATATTAGGCCAGAGAAAGAGAGAACACATGACTGTCTAATATAGTGATTAAGGCACTCACCTGGGAACTGGGAGACCTAGTTCCCAGTCCCAGCTCTGACAATTTAGTCTGCATTTTATTCAATGACTGTCTAATAAAATAGAGACATGGCCACTGGAGCAGGAATTAAAACACAAGACTACTTGCTGCTAGTTAAATGTCCCTACTACCAGGCTACATTCAGACATGCTCTTGCTTGCTTGTTTTTCCCTCTGGCTTGAATAATATGTATTTCATTTATGTAAACAGTTTCCATGGGGGCTGGGGGTAAATGCTCATCCCAGCATAACTTATAGTGAGAAGAGATGTAGCCTTGAACCCCCTTTCTTCTACATCTTAATCTTCATTTTTTTCTTGGCCAATGCACCCTTATGAGTCCTCAAATATTTTGTGGACCACCCCATGCACTTATTGTTATATCCTTAATTGAAAAGAGGAAGGACTACAGAATGATTTATAGACCACTCATCATGTTTTTGCAGACTACCGATTTTCTACAGACTATAGTTTGGGAAACGTTTTTCTAAATCATTGTCTATATTCAACAATACTGATGCCACAAAATATTTCAGACTAACCATAAACTGAGAAAGTTTTCTTGTTGGCTGAGTCTCTGCCTGCTACAAAGTAAATGAAAGCAGAGGCAATGTACTGTAATGTCAGTGTTATGATAGTTTTAATAAATGATGCACTTGCAATAATATAAATCATCTCCACCTGAATGACTCTCCTGGCAGCCCATTACAATACTTGCTGATTGTGACAGCTAATAGCAGTCCTCGTGAGTGGTTATTTTTACCAGGGACTAGTATTATTTTGTGTTTTCTTAATATGAAATGGGTATCAAAAAGCCTAAGGTCTTACTGTCAACAACATATCTTATGTCAGTGGTCACATCTAGCCATTTTTAACTGAGGAACACATCTAGTTTGGAGAGATTTATACTGAAGTACAGATGCAAAACAAGAATTCTGAGAGGTAAAACATTGTACCTGTCCATTAACCACTGTTAATAAATCACAATGTATGGATGACAGTTTGTATCCTACGCTACACAAACAGGGCATTAATCCTTTCTTATAATGAAAACCTGTCTAGGGCTGATGTCGTGACATTAAAGGTTAGAGTTCCAAAGCTGTTCTCTGACAATATGCTTAACTAAACTTAAAAGCTTTCTATAGCCAGCTTATTAACTCTGACAGGACATTAAAGTGAGGTTCAAAGAGTCACCAAGACTATCTTTTCTTAAAGCATTACTAATAACACTCTGATATCATAGTCCATTAATGCACAGTAAGGTTTCATTTCTGAGAGAGTCAGAGAACATCAGTGTTTTATGACTAAAACTGTATAATTTAAAATTTTTCTTATAGATTTTTCCACCTTATGCAGTGACATTGAGAACTTGACTCCACTCATGTTTTGAATTTGAAATGAGGCCTATGACCAGAAGGATCACTGTCAAATTCTTTTTATCTTCCAAAATGGTTTGCTAAAGAATGAATTATGGACCAACTGTGCATCTGCTTGGTGAACGTTCTGGGCTCAGCAAAAGCACATAAGCAATTTTGAAAAATGGCTAGACGTGACCACTGACATAAGATATGTTGTTTTCAGTAAGACTTTTGGCTTCTTGATACCCATTTCATACCAAAAGAATAAAAAATATTAAGCAATTTTTAACTTTAAAATCTTCATAGTGTAGGCAAGTAGATCACCCACATCGCCATATGAAGGAATGTAGAAGCATGGGGTTCCCACATGCTAATCTGTGCAAGTTTTTATTATCAAAAGAGGAAAACAGCTTCTTAAGATCTGCGGCTCACTTTTCACCACAGGTCACTGAGGAATGAGCAGTGGAATCAGTGGGACCTTCACTTCATACATTCTGCAAAATGTATCAGCTGAGCAATGCAGAGGGAGAGGTAATCTGCTTCTAATACAGATTAATACATAACATAACATAACATAACATAACATAAACTGTAACATGGGATGCCTATACACATGCAGCAAGGCTGAAGCATGGTAATTACCACACTCCAGCAGACTCCAGCATCCTGTGGATTAGCATCCCCATGCTGAAAAATGGCAGTGGGGACACTTTAACTAAAGGTCATTTGACAAGTTTTGGTTAAAGCGCCCCGTCACCATTTTTCAGCGCAGGGACATAAGACACTCTGGGCATTTTACTTAGAGCAGCTCTGGGGGCCGCTTTAATTAAAGTGCCCCTCCACTCTTGTAGCAGGTGTATAAATGTGCATTATGTCTTGTCCACATGGAAAAGTTTGTAGTTAGTAAGAAGGTGAATGCTGAAAATATTTCCTTTGGAAGTAAGTGATTAGTAGCTAGATCACACATCTTTCTGCATGCTAACTACTTCTGATAGGCAAGCCCTTACCCAAAACTAGGTGAGCCTAAAGGAAGCAAAGCTTGCGCTCGTAACATCAGGATACAAGAAGTGACTGGAATTTCATTGTGCAACTTGGCAGGGGTGATCCTTCATGCAAATGAAGAGCAAAAATTGCTCTATTACACTAACTACTTTATTAAAGAGAACAAGTGGTCCTAATTTAGCATACTAAGCATGTAAGGTGGGGATTGCTATACAAATAAGTCATTTCTTCCACATTATACTGTTTTTCCTAGGCCTCTCTCAGACATTTTACACGGCAGCATCTCTAGCCACAGACAGGTTATTAGACATTTGTCCCAGAAGAAAGACCCTTCTTCTGGCACAAAAAGAGAGTGAGCAGCCATTAAAGGGATTTGTTTGTTTGTTTGTTTGGGTTTTTTTTTTTAAAGATAACTGATTCTTCAAAGAAAAAAATAGAATACTTCCAGCTAGGAATATCTCTTTTCCTGCACCACCTTGAATGGCTGTATGCTTCTCCACTGCCATCCATAGACTGCAGTCACCTCAGTGTGTGAAAGAACCAGGAGACACGTACCTTGTGCAAGGACTGGATGCACTCAGCTGACAGTGCTTCCCTCCCCTTTCACAGACCAAGCTGACCTCAGTCTATGGAAGAGGTGGAGGGTATTGTCCTATGGCTTGACTCCTCCTGGGACTGAGTTACCACTGCCTCCTGTGGTGCCCCTGCTTTCTCCAGAAACCGGGGTCCCCACGATCTGTGGAAGAAGTGTGGGCATTTCCCTGCAGCTGTCAGGAGCCCAGGATAGCAATTAGAGCTAAGAACTCAGCCCTGGTTTGCCTACTGGGATAAGGAGATGGCTGTAAGCTGTAATGCTCCCTTTCTCACCATGATTTCGAGCATGGCAGCTTGCAGAGCTGGAATTGAATGCCTGTTTCATTTTAATTATTATTACTTTTTCGCTTTTCTGTCATTTTGAGCCTCGTGGCTAAGATGACTACTTGCTGGGAGAAGCACCAAAGGGAATGAAGTACCATAAGGGCATTCCAAATGTGAGAAAATTGTACCCAATATGACTGGGAGTCAGTGCTCAAAAAGATATTTCACCATTGTCAAATATAGAGCCAATGGATGTGTAGCTAGCCAGTGTTAGGTAGCAGCTATCTGAAAGAGGAGAAAGATGAAATTTCTGTGATACTGGATCTTAAGAACAGTCCATTTGAATCCATAAAACTGATAAAAATTACTTTCTCAGTTTTATTTTGGAATCTTTTAATTTATTTTGAACTGAGAAATCGGTTGCTGCTGGCTCTATTGTTTTCTGTCTGAACTGTCCCTCTCAAACTGGTACACTGAGCATATCTTTAAGATCTGATGTCACTGTGAGATTAGAGAACCTATCACTGAGCAATCAATACTGAGCAATTTGCTTTTTGAAATGAATCTGGAAAAACTTGCCAGATTATACACCTGCCCCTCTAATGAACAAGTTGGAAGATGAAACTGAACAGGAAGGCAATGATAAGGATTAGTGAACTAATTTCAGTCTCTGCAACAACTGCCTGGAACTCTCAACCTAAAGCATCTGACTGCAGCTAAGTAGATGGCCAATACAAAATGGAACATCTGTGTACAATATATTTCAGCTGATTATTATCCTTTTCCATGATATGCCACATGGCACTTGCTTTAATTTTCTTGGCTAGATAAAAGGATATATCAGTACAGTTAATCAGTATATATTCTTTTTAGTAATTTTCACTTCTCAGGTTTTGATTTATCTTCTTTGTATTATACAAGTATTGTTTCATTTTGATAAATCAATGTTCGATTCAACTTTGAAGTGTTATTTGAAATCGAACTCCTGAATGGATACTTTTTTCAGATGTGAGGCAGGTGCCTGTTTATATTTTGGGGGATATTCACAGTGGCTAAATAGTTTAACAGAAATAGTTTTATCTAAATTAAAATGCATAATTTGTATGTGTTCAGGATTGGCTGGTGAGGGAATAAAATAATTTTGGGCCATACAGAACCACACTTAGATGCACAGTGGGTGCATCGACAGATTCTATTAATATACCTTATAGCTACTGTAGAGTAAAATTAGATGCAGTAAGCTTTCCCTGGGAATGAGTCTACATGTGCACCTGGGTTGGGAGCAAATTTGCATGGCACGTGGAAGGTGGGGGTGTGCAGGAAGCTGTCCTGGTTCCATGGCAGCTGCTTCCCAGCCCCATACCCCAATCTGAGGGGGGCAGCTCCCCAGGACATCAACTGGGACCCCACCCCTGTCCTGTGCAGATTGGAGCATGGGACTGGGAATCAGCTGCTAGAGAGGCGGGACAGCTCCCTACTCTCCCACCCCATGCAGATCAGGGCATGAGGCTGGGAGGCAACTTCCCAGGTGGTGGGACAGGTCCCCTGCCTGCTACTGCCTAGGCTGACCAGGAGCAATTTGCTCCTAATAAGCTGTCTACATGTGTGCTACTATGTTGTACCTAATGTGTGTAAGTATCTACAGGTACTAGCAAACTGTGCAGTAGACTAATTTACTGTTCAGTAATTGCTGTGCACATGTAAAATGGTGATGCTTTACTGTCCAATAGATTAGTCTAATGTGCAGTAAGCCTCTTGTCTAGACATAACTAGTGTGAATTGCTTAACCACAAAAATTATCCTCAGTTCTTTTCAATTCCCTTTAATATATTTAATGATGATAAAAGTATGGCTAACTGTGTTGTGATTTTGTAATGTGGAAAAAAAAATCTACAAAATCTTGAAAATAAATGCCTTTCTTTATTACTTATGATTCAGTACTGGGCTAAGGTCCTCTTTGTAACTGTATCTCCTCTGCATGGATTTTTCAATGTTTTTTAGCTAAATTATGTGTTTTCTTTGCCTTAACAACATTTTGGTAATAAACCCCCAGTATATAATTGATTCTTTTCATGGGAAAACAAGTGCTGCTGATAGGGTTTAGGCAGAGTGTTAAGATGATTATACTGTATATATAAAAGTAACCTGTGCTGAAATATGGAAGTGCACTTGCAGGAGAGAAGCAAGTAGTGGAAATCATGTTTTCTGTTGAACTGTGCATATGTAAGAATAAGGGGATAAATTATGCAATAAAGAAACTGCAAAAGTTAGACTTAAGTTCATCCTTTTTACTTAAAGTAACTAATGATAAGGAGTCATCACAATTTACATAAGAATCAGCCTTTCTTTTAAATGGTTTGCTAAAATGATAGCAATCTAGAAAATAAAGAAACAAATTCATACTTGTTATGGTCACGTGCATGGTTTTTCTTAATTTTACCATAAAACTTTGATCCATGTATAATGTTAGTATTTTTCTCCCATTGCTGTAGAGCACTGATAGATGAAAGCTGATCAATAGATTTGGGTGTCTGAAAATACACATCAATCACTAAACTCTTGCTCTATCGTTAAGTGCTTTTCCATCACCAAGAAAAGTTACTTTTTAAGTCCATATGAAATAACAAGCAACTTCAACTTTTTATCCTCAAGTCATATTTCCAAACAGTATTCATCACTCAGTAACACACAGAAATCATTTTTCATTTCTGTTCTCCTATTTTTAGTTCAGTGCTTATACTTACAATATGTAATGGTAAAGATATCAATGTCCACTTTGTTACTATATGGCAGGGGCAAAAGTGTGCTTTTTTTCCTTGTGGACAGTATAAGAGACCACTGTTTCCTGGTTTTATTCTTGCTAAAGACTACCCACAACATTCTTGTTAAACTTGACTTTTTTTCTGTGTTGGGTTACAAAAATGCTTAACATTCAAGTTAAAAAAAAACCCTTACATAAAGAACTTAGAGAAGGTTGTGTCACTACAGCCAGGACCATATCCAAAAAAAGAGCTTAGGCACTCAAAGTAGGACTTTAGGTAGCTAAATATAACATTACGATCCTAAAATCCTTTGCTCATCCACTAGCTAGCTCTGGAGGTGCCTAAATTCTTTAGGTACCTCAGTTTTTGACCTTGAAGTTATTGAAGTGCCTAAAATTCTGCTTCAGGCCATGCCCAGAAGCACTTCAGGCTTGGCAGTATAGTGCACTACAGCTCTCATCTCACATCTAAACCCAATCAGGATCCATTACCTAGGTATTCCTTCAACTGTCTCCCCTCGGGGGCTTGATGTAGTAGGCATTTCAGAACACAACTAACATGCTGGACTCTGCACAAAGTGCAGTGGCAGCCACTGTTTAATTTTAAAACTTGGCTGAGAAAGAAAGCCTTACAATCAGAAAACTAACTCAGGATGCAGGAGACCAAGGTGTTTTTGTAAGGTAAGGACTAGGTCTGTGAATCCCAATGTACCAAAGGCCTGCAGCTGTCAGTAAAGCACCCAAGACCTCAACAGAGGTGGAATTTAACTCATACCTCTGAACATATTTTTAACATATTTTTCTCTCTCACTGTCCTTGCTTAGCAGATGTTCTTTTTAAAATTCCTTTTGGGTTAATACGGTAGTGCATTAGTATACATATTGGCTAATATCTATCATCAATGTTCCCTCTAAGGAGCAGCGGTCTGTGAGCATGCTGCCTCAGTCTGAGTGCGCCGCCTCGGTCTGGCATGGGACACTTACTGAAGGGGGCTGAGGGCCGGAGGCCGGGGCCAGGGATCAGGGGCCAGAGGCTGGAGCTGGGGCCAGAGGCTGGGGTCAGGGGCCGGAGGCTGGAGCAGGAAGCCAGGAGCTGGGGCCAGGGGCTGGAGCTGGGGGCCAGAGCCAGGAGCCGGGAGCCAGGGGCTGGGGCCGGGGGCCGGTGGCTGGGGCCGAGGGCCCGGGG
>NW_005843248.1:79517-90531 GCF_000455745.1 Alligator sinensis | reverse complement strand
AAGGCAGGGCCGGAGGCTGGGGTGGCTGGCTGGCACGGGCTCTGCCAGCTCCAGGGAAGTGCTCCACTCCCCGGTCCTGATGCAGGGGAACGGAGCACTTCCCCAGAGCCAGCAGAGCCTGCACCATGCTCCCGCCCCAGCCTTTCCTGGTGCGCAGCCTTGAAAAGCTTGCGCACGGCCACGCTTTTAGTTGTGCACGGCCATGCACGCACACACCTTAGAGGGAACCTTGTCTATCATGCCCAAATGTGTTTATACTTACATATGTACTTCCATTCACTCCACTTTAGAACCCACTTAAACGGTCAATATTTGTTAACCACTTCCACACTGACTAAGTTTAACAAAACATGCTAGTTGCCCTGAGGGGCTAGATACAGACATTCAAAAAGCCTGAGGTGGAATCAATCTAAGTTATGCAGTTTTCTGTAAGCAGCATGGTTTAGATGGATAGCAAACAGAACCCACATTCACCCTTTGGTTGCGGGGGGTGGAGGGGTGGGGGGAGGGACGGGAATCTTAGACAGGGTTCCACTATTTTTGAACCTGTCTTGTGTGCTGAGCTTCTTTTCTGTTATGGATATAGACCAGTTTCTGATCACTTATACCAGTAAAAGTGTCATGTCTGTACCGGGCTAGGGTGGTGCAAGAAATATAGGGCTGACCAAGTACGTATGGGAAACATATGCTGCATCTTCTACAGAGTCTACATTTCCCAGTAAGCCAGAATTTCACTTGAATAATCCAGCAAAGTTCCTTTCAGTTCTGAACACTTGCTATATTTTCTTTGGCCGTTTAATCTGCCTTTGGCATCGTACAAGATGGTTCTCTGTTCAAGAAATCTGAGGTAAATGTGACAAACGTAGTAAAATCATAAATATTATAAGGGACATCTAATTGCATCCTTTACTGTTTAAGAATGACAGCACCAGCTCATCTTTTCTTATTGAGACCAGGATATAGTACATTAGGGCATCCATCAGTCTTCAGTTGCAATTTTATGTTATTACACTTGGATCTGTAACTGTCTTTTCCTAGAAAACCCTGGGTGAGTTACAAAAAGAATAAAATAGTAGATACACATTATGAACACTGACTGGTTTGGATTTTGTCCAATTTACACAAAATGTAACTTAAATTTAATCTAAGCCTGGCTTTGGGGTTGATCATACGTGAATGACCAAGCTCAAATGACTTCTGAGAATTTTTTTCTAAACTTCTCTGCCTATACAGACTGTTTCCAAGAGATAACACAGTGATCCACTTGTAGATGGAAATAACCTGTTCATCTATAACACATCTGTGATTAAATATCTTACTTCACTACCCTTACTCATGTTGGGTACTGCTTTCCTGCTTTGTTAGTCCCCCTGGGGACTTTTCATCATGAGCATGGTGGCAATTCCTTGCCTCTATTTTTATCTTAGTCTACAAATACAAAAAGGAGAAAGAACTAAATACCGACTAAAGTGCACCAAAATATTTAGCAATATTATGGCAATATTACAGACCACAAATCCTTTCTGACTGACAGTTTTTTTCTCCATAGTACATCTTAAAAATATATTTAAGGTAATTTTCCAGTCTGAAAATTAATTGCAAACTTGACATCCTGGATTTTCATATTTATTGTATTAAAATGTCTTTCCACCCAAGTTTATAGGTCTATCGCTTTTACTAATTGTTATTTCAAATTAAGTCTAGATATCTAAGGCAAGTGCTCTTTTTCTTTTTCCCAAGCAAACCAGTTAAAAAAAGAAAAGAAAAGAAAAGAAAAAGTAAAATAAAATATTTGGACATCAAATTAAGGCCTTAGCTACATCATGTCCTTCAGAGGGCTGGCACTGGTGTAACTGATTGGTCATGTTATTTGATTTAAATAAAAACAGTTCAGATGCACTGTTTTGGAGCAATGTTGGATTTTCCAGGATAAATTATAAGAAAAGGATGAGGGAAACACTCTTATGGTTACTGAAAAGAACGAGTATGAGTAAGCAATAGGAAACTGTTGAAAAGAAACTCTTGTTTTTACAAAGTTACTTTTCAAAGCAGAACTACACCACGGACCTGATTCTGAAATATGCCTCAGTATATATTGAAAACAATAGGTCGCAGTGATAATAGATACTACAGAATAGATAGTAGTGAGTAATTCTAAGCATGATGAGCTCAGAATATCTCTGTGATTAGGCCTTTAGTGTTTTACTTGTTAAATTAAATATACATTCAGATATATTTCCTTCGAAGGAAAAAAAAAAAACCCAGTCAGGCTTTGGGAGCAGTGAGAGATGTATGGGTGCAAGCCTGCTGCACCCCCACTCCGTGAAGCGTCCCCCCCCACCATGACCCCAGCAGCCACGGAGCACCCCAACAACCCCCAGCACAGCCAGAGGTAAGCGGGGCCCATGGTGGGAGGTGGTTAACCCCAGACAGCTGAGAGAAGGCAGCTAAGTGGAGCTGAGGAGGGTCTCGCCCTGCCCCAGTTCCTACTTCACCCAGCCCCCCCAGGGAGCCACGGAACCAGAGCCTCATGAACAGGCCACATAAACAGGTGTGCTTGTCTGCCTAGTGTATGAGTTAGTGCAGAGTTTGCCCAGGAGGGCCAGCAGGAGGGCCCAAGGCCCTGCCAGTGTGCCCTAGGGAAGGCAGTCCCAGCCATAGCTGGCCTCCCAGCAGCACCATGTGGATGGGCACACACCACACCCCAAGGGTCCCCTCAGGGTCTGCAACCTCCCCCTCTGGTGCCTCATAGGCCTCCACCCAGATGGAGTCCATGGTTCCATGTTCCTCGCAGATAGAGACTGGCTCTTGGCTGCAGGAGCTGCCTGACCCCTTGTGAGGTCTGCTCCCTTTTGGGGTCTCTGGCACACCTGCTAGAGGAGCTCCAGGCTGCAGTCCAGAGACTGTGCACCATCAGGATGGTGAGTGGGAGACAGATTCCTACTGCCAGGCCCTTCACCCCCTGGAGGCAGAGGGTAAACCAAGGTCTCCTTCCAGGACAAGGGAGGATTTGGGGACCTCCTATGCCGTCCAGCCAAGTGGATGGACCAAGATGGCAAGGTGGTCAAGGGCCCCAAGGCCTGCTGCACCAAGGCCTCCACCCCAGTGGAGCTTTGCAATAGGTATGAACATCTTGCAACCCCAGCAGAGCCTGCTAAGCTGCCAGATCCTGTAGGCAACACAGGCTCAACTGTAGCTACCGTCCTCGCTTTCCCTAAGACAAAACACAAAGTGTTTGTCATGGCAGACTCCATCCTGAGGGGGACTGAGGGGGCAATCTGCCACCCTTAGTGGCAGACTTCCCTTAGCACAGGAATTCTGCTGCTTCCCAGGAGCCTGTATCCAAGACCTCGCGGAGAGGATCCCTGAGCTCTTCCAGCCCACTGACCACTACCCTTCTTATGCTTCTTATCCATGTGGGCATAAATGACCTGGCTCAGAGCAATCCCAGCCGGGTCATGAAGCACTACAGGGATTTGGGAGTGGGGCTTAAGGGGTTGGGGGTACAGGTGGTGTTTTCCTCAATCCTCCCAGTTTCGGGCTACGGGCTGAGGAGGGAGAGGAGGATTGAGGTAGTGAAGCAGGCACTATTTTACAGTCAGGGTGTCTAGGATCTGGAACCAACTTCCAAGGGAAGTGGTGCTCAGTCCTACCCTGGGGGTCTTCAAAAGGAGGCTAGATAATTAACTAGCTGGGGTCATTTGACCCCAGCATTCTTTCCTGCCCATGGCAGGGGGTCGGACTTGATGATCTTCTCAAGTTGCTTCCGACCCTACCAACTATGAAACTATGAAACCAAAGACTGTGGCTCTGGTGTCATTGTGAAGGCTTCAGCTTCCATGACCACAGACCACTGTTTGGTGAGAGAGGCGGTAAGCTGCTGGGAAGGGACAGCCTCCACTGGGGAGGAGGCTCTTCTCAGCCAGACTGGCTGACCTGCTACACCAGACTTTAAACTAAGCCCGCCATGGGATAGGGGGACTACCGCCACTGCTGGCCCACTGAGCAACCTTTGCAAAGCCAGCAGGCCAAGGCACTTAAGGGAGTCCACCCCTGCCCCAGCCCTGGAATGATCTGTAGGGAAGACAAGGGCCCCCAAAGGGACACTCGGCTGCCTGTACACAAATGCCAGGAGCTTGGGGAATAAACAGGAGGAACTTGTTCTCCTGCTTAACACATATAATTACAATGTCATAGGGATAATGGAGACCTGGTGGGACTCCACCCATGACTGGGCCACAGGTACAGATGGCTATACCCTGTACAGGAGAGATCAAGTGGACAAAAGGGGCAGGGGTGTAGCTCTCCATATCAAGGACAGCTACACATCCCTGCAAGCCGACATTGGCACCCAGGGTGGACAACTGGAGACCCTCTGGGTTAAAATCCATGGGGAACACAGCACTTGGGACACAATGGTGGGAATCTACTACAGACTTCCCACCCAGTATCAAGAGCTTGACCAGGAGTTCACCAGGGAATTTGCTGAGGCCACACATTCCCGGTGCTTGGTTGTCATGGGAGACTTCAGCTACCCAGACATCTCATGGGAAGAGTGCTCGGCCAAATCTGAACAGTCGCAAAGCTTCCTCGCATGCATGGATAAGCTCTATCTGACTCGAGATGTCTACAGGCCAATGAGAGGTAAAGCACTGCTCAGCCTGGTACTGGCAATGGGGGATGACCTAATCAGTGACCTAATGATCAAAGGGAAGCTGGGTGACAGTGACCATGAGTTGATCACCTTCACCATCTGCCATAAAGCTGGCAAGTCAGTCAGCAATACAGAAGTCCTCAACTTCAGGAAAGCTGACTTTGACAAGCTCAGGAGGCTGGTCAGTGAGGCCCGAAGGGACCATGACCCAAAGGGAAGCAGAGTCCAGGATGAGTGGCTGCTCCTCAAGGGTGCAATCCTGGATGCACAAGCTAAGTCTACTCCATCTCGGAGAAAAGGCAGCAAAAGGGCACAGCAGCCCCCTTGGCTCTGCAGGAAACTAGCAGACCTCCTGCATCTAAAAAGAAAGGCCTACAAAGGATGAAGGACTGGATCCACCACCAAGGGAAAATATTCTGCACTGGTCCAGACCTGCAGGGAGAGAACCAGGAAAGCCAAGGCTGCGATGGAACTCCAACTAGCTACAAGTATCAAGGACAATAAAAAGTCCTTTTCTAGATATGTGGGGAGCCAGAGGAAAAGCAAGGGCAACGTTGGACCTCTGCTAAACCAGATGGGACAACTGACAACTGACGCCCAGGAAAAAGCCAACTTGCTAAATGGGTACTTTGCATCAGTTTTTCATCAGTCCCAAGGGACGTCCCTGGCCATTATGGGACAGGAAGGCCTGGGTGAGGGAGATTCCTTACCCTCCATCGATGCTGACCTTGTGAAGGAATACCTTGAGAGGCTAGATACCTTTAAATCAGGCAGCCCTGACAGTTTACACCCCAGGGTACTCAAGGAGCTGGCAGGCATCATAGCTCAGCCCGTGGCACAGATCTTCGAGAACTCCTGGTGCTCTGGTGAAATGCCCAAAGATTGGAAGAAGGCCAATGTGGTGCCTATCTTCAGGAAAGGGAGGAAAGTGGATCCGGCAAACTACAGGCCCATCAGCCTGACCTCTATCTTGGGGAATGTCTTAGAAAAGATTATCAAAGAGACCATTCTTAATAGACTGGCTGATGGCAACATCCTGAGGGATAGCCAGCACGGGTTTCTTGCAGGTAGGTCTTGCTTGACCAATCTTATTTCCTTCTACGACCAGGTGACCTATCACCTGGACAAGGGAGAAGAGATTGATGTCATATATCTTGACTTTAAACAATGACCCCTGCTGAATTCCTACTCCTGGGGCAGGGGGCTGGACTCAAAGATCTTCCGAGGTCCCTTCCAGCTGTAATGTCTATGAAATCTATAAAATATTATTCTGATCATGTTGTCCAAGTCATGTTTACCTCCATTTGTAAATCTTATTAATAGCCCTGAAGAAACTAAAAATGTATAGATTTTAGTATTTTTTTACATAATTTGAACTTTCATTATGAGGCACATTAATACTGCAATTCAAAAACACTTTTCCCCCCTTTAAACAAAGATTAAAATAGTTTAAATATAAAATAAAATTGAAAACTCTGCTCAAGTGCTTTGAAATGAATCACAGTTCTTATCTGTCTGTAGATCAACAACACATATATCTTATACTTCATACCAATATACCTGTTGATACTTATACCATGACTGAATAAGTAGTTTACATTTATGGCTAGGAACATTTTGCTGAGCATCACAAATAGCTGCCCTTGGGTGTTCCATATCTATCTATTATCAGTGTAATGTCAATATTAAAATACTAATAGGCTGCTCAGTGCCATCTGCCAGAAAGGCATTATAAAAGAAATTTGCATACTATAGATCTGTGCATCTCAGCTCAAAACAGGCTGCCCATTAAGCTGAAAGCTGAAACAGAAAGTCAACCACGGTACAGAACGGTTTGGCATATAGTGCTGTGAATAATGAACAAATGCTAGTTGTATCAAGACTACCAGCCCTAGTGTATTACACTCATTAATTGGTGCAAGATTAAAACAAAACAAATACATACAAACAACAAAAATGCTTATTCTACTCTGCTTAGTATATCACAAAACTGGCACTAGTATAATCCAAGATACTCCTTTAAAAAGTCTTTGTATTACTAGAGATATTGTGGTTAGCTGTCACCTTAAGCGGGGTTAATGTTATAGGCCCATTTGAGATATATATATATATACACACACACGCACACATATATACACATACATGCATACATACATATATATATATATATATATATATATACACACATATATATATATATATATAGGTTTCACCTTGATCTTGCCAACACATACTTAGGTACCTTTATTCACATTGATATGAATCTTTACCCATATTGATACTAATATGAGCAAAATTAAATGAAATAACTGCAGCCTTAGGCTACAAATATTTTGCAATTTTTATATGTTTAAATAGTGCCTTCTACCTTGACTGAGCTACTACATAAATAATAATTTCATTTATAACAACAATAGCAGGCTGTTTACCATGTGCATTTATTTCATCTAGGGCAATGAAAATAGACAAAGCAGCATAAATAGTGAAAAGGAGATTTTAGATTCATTTTAGCTAAAATATTGCATTGTGTTGTTTCTCAGATTTAAAAAGTATGATTTCTTACTTAGCGGTTTCCAATTTAAAATACTGGAAACTCAAGTTTTCCCCACTTATGAGCTACTGACTATCTGATGATTATCTCATGTTGTGCCAAGATAAGCCAACAGCACATCTTGTCTTGTATGTTACATAATAAATTCAGTCTGAATAGTAGATAGACATCTATTTTCATGTATTTTTAAAGTTGTGACAACATTTAATATAGTGTCATAATTAAGTTCTCAGCCAAATAGTGAATCAAATGCTAAGGAGACTATCAAATGCTATACTAAATGCAATGTTGATTCAAACAACAGGGGGCATTATTGTAACCATACTTATCCTTTATTCCTTTTCTTTTTCAAGACCATTTTCTTCTCCCTTCCAGTGGCATTTTTTGTTAATAAATAAATTAATGTCTATAGTATATCCTGAAGTCATGTCACTGATTGTTTTCTCATCAGATGAGAAATCTCATTCAACCCAGTAAGGGTTCAAACTATGATGACTGCCAAACCAGAGGCATAGCAATATAACAGCAACTCTTAAAAGTAACACCTGGTTTCACTATGTTCTCTTTGAGCCATTATTTCCTTAAAACAGAAGCCCAGGTGCCTAAGGAAAACAAAGAAAAGCACATATATGTTCAGACAAATATTTTTGAAGGGGCGAATGCATCATAAGTAGACTAATCTAGCTAGCAGGGATGGTAACCTCAGTGAAAACATGGTGTCACAGAGTACAGTCATGCCTCGAGTTGCTGTGCAGATATACTCTTAAAATGGTGTACATTCACATGCATGATGCAAAGTTCAAGAAATGATCAAACAGATTCAGAAAAAAATAATTCCCCCTGGATCATGCTGAATTAGTAATCCTGACACAACTTTTCTGCCTGAAGGGAAACAAAACAGCATGTCAATAAACTAACAGGTCAGTCAATTGAAATGAATTACACAAAAATCAGTTTCCAGCAGGATCCCCACTTAAGCAAATTGTCTGTTTATCTGGATTCCAATTAGATGGGTTCTATTATAATTGTGTCCGAAAACTGGTTCTCTGCATCTGAGTTAATGGAAACTGTCAAAACAGAATTCACTTAAGGTTGCAACATACACTATAAACCAACAAAAACATTTGGATCTTTATAAAAATGAATACTAATTAGTATTTATTATATTATACACATTAAAACTTGTTTTAATTTACATGCTCTTGCTGAACATTATCTCTTTCAAAGAGTTAAAGTATTTAATAGATACCTTATGGCTGAAGTTTATAAATTTAGATAAATTCACGATAAGACACTTTCCTCAACCCTCTCCCCCCTGCCCCCCCCCGTAAAAAAACCCATAACCTTCCCAAAACATTTTCTCTCCCAAAGAATGGAAACATTTGCGATCAGGAAGATATTTTGGCATACAAAGTTGAACATTCTGGTTACTTCTAGGATTTTTCACTATTTCCTTACTTTTCCAACTTTAGGGTTTGTTTCATTAATTCATTATTATTATTATTATTATGGTTATTATTATTGTTAATCATGTAGTCCATTGCTCAGTGTGTGCCTTGATAATTACATCAGGTCATACTCATGTTTTTTGGGAACTGGATGTTCACTTTTTCATTAAATAACATGTTTTTAATATACAGAAGGCAACCACTTACTATTAATAACTTGATGTACAAAGTTACTTGAATGTAGGACTATTTCCTCCAGTAAATCATTGGCTAATCATTACTCTTTCATATTATTTCCAGAAAAAATGTCTTTGGAACATAAGCCAGATTCCTGGTATATTTTAAAAACAAAATAGATGTCATTAATCTGCTGTGAATGTGAACTTCTGTTAAGCTAATTTTTACTGATCATCAGAAAAATTAAATGGAAGGAAAACAAAATAACTTTTAGACTGTTGTGACTGGCTGTTTTCAAAACCATGTGACAACAATGTATTGTGTGATATATGATGTGATGTATACAGATAGATATATATAAACTACATATTTTTGTCTTTTTCTCTATTATTGTTGTCACCTATCAAGTAAATGGGGTTTTAGAATGTGCATCACTTTAAAAAATGGGACATAGCCATGCAAGGGACAGGAACAAAATAGGACACTGTTATTTAGGGAGTATGTAGGCATTGCTAAAAACCTATGTCCCGCTGCCATCTATCACACCTAAACATTACAGGAGCCTCCACTTTTCACATTACATTTTCACAAGTTCTGCTTTAGGCATTTCTACACACTTAAACAGTCCTATAATAAATCAAAAAAGAAGAAATGTAGGATGCAACACTTAATAAATGAAGGCACTGTATTCCTTTTTTATGTGCTCTAAGGCTAAACCTACAGGCCAGGTTCATGAAAGGAATCATATTTCCTTTTCTCGTTCAAATTCACCAAGAGGTCTCACAAAATCAGATGTCTAATTCCAGCATGAATCTCCTAATATCCCAGCTTGTGAATTTTGTAAACCCCAGGAACTTCAGGCACAGGATAATAAAAACATCTCTACTTTATTTTTAAAGAGAAGTAGTATTTTAACTTTTGTTGCAGCAAAGTATGAAAACGTGAAAGCAAAATTTTGAAAAACAAGATGGCAAAAAAGAAAGGGAACTGAATATTTATATTTTATAGTCGCATGTTTAATTGAGTATTTTCATTAGTGTTGAGTCCTTGGGCTTGGCTAATCTCACATCTCACAAAGCAGAATGCTGTAGGCAAGGTATACCACCACAATCTCATGACCCCAGGCCAATACATTCCTGAACAACTGCAATCTTGCTTAGACACGTTTCCCATATAAAGGCTAGGCAAAATAATAAAATAATAATTAAATAATAATTAAATAATATTCATTCAGGTTGTAATTTTTAGGACATCTTTATACCTCCAGATGTCTTACAATAGGAAAACACTGCCAAAAAAAGTGCTTTGCCAAGGATATCTTACACTGTTTGGGGAACTGATATAAGTAGGGTCTACCCAACTTGAGGAAGTGACCAGCTGATTTCATGGGCACATAACGGGGCCAGCCACCATTCTGATGGGCTTATCGTGGTGGGTTGCCCCATGCCTCTGTTAGCTGAGGCAGCCCTGCCCCCCATGCTGATCGATGGAGATAGCTGCCCATCTTGTGGCTCCATCCCTTACCAAATGTGATTGGTGGTCACATTATAGGCAGCCTTCTCAGCCAAACAATGACAGGGCATGATGTGGCAGTCATCTTGTCTGCTCACCTTCATGCTGGCAGCCCCCCTCCTCCCTTCCCTCTGGTGGGCTGCATGGCAGGGAGGACTGCTGGCTCACGCTGGGGAGCTAACATTTCATTTTTAGTATGTTCCTCCTGCCCCCTGCCCCCCGGATTGCATGGACATCACCCAATTTTGTGATTTCTGTGAAATCTGCAGAATCATGATTTCAGTAGGACCCTAAATATAAGCTACCACATTTTTGTCGGTAGAAGCAAACCATTTCTGCTAGTGTTGCAACCACTGTAGGATAACATAACTATTAGGGACACACATAAGAGGTTTTGGGTAGGGGGGCGGTTAAATGTGGAAGAAATTATTGAGGTATCCTTTTCTTTGCAACAGCTGGAGACCTCTGTGAGGGTGCCATGAACAGTTTGAGGTACGGAGCTTCCAACAAAAGGGCAAACAACATTCCCACCATCCCTATAACTACACATCTAATAAAACACTGTAACTAAGTTTCACAATGTAGATTAGACTAGGTGATTAGGGTTTCATGAGGGATAAATTGGACTGTATTCATTCACTTTCAAATTATTCTAGACACTTAGAAGAGCGT